>NC_134485.1:185571497-185838997 GCF_040206685.1 Ascaphus truei
TAAATCTCCCTGCCTGTGTTGCTGTGAGTGCAGTTTATGTAAATGTGGGGGGGAGGGGGGGGAGGGGGGGGACCCAATGTGCATACTGTGAGGTCTAACCACCCTCACCCACTACCTACATACCGTTACCCCCCCCTCCCATCCTGGCCATGGCCCCTCCGCTTCTGCAAAACAGACACAAAAATTAAAACATCCAAAGTAATGTCCCCCAACCCCTTAATCACCATAGCGGTTATTAACCGCTACAGTCATTAAGGGGTTAACCCACCCTCACCCACCACTCGGGACGCCTACATACCCTCCCACACTAACCCCTCATCCCGTGAGGCCTAACCCCCCTCACCCACTACCCACAAGGGAGGCCTACCCACATACCGTTGGGGAACCCCCCCCCCCACCCCAAGTACCCACAATAAAAACAATACAGTGACCCACAATAAACATCATTATATTTATTAAATACATTACCCACCCCCTGTGCCCCCCCATAAATACAAGATTTATCCTTTTACAAACAGGGTTCATAACGCAGCCCCACGCGAGTCCCCGGTGGGCTGGCGGGGCACCTGACAGACTTACAGGGTACCAGCAGCCCTTTTCAAACAGGTTCTGGAGGCCTGCTGGTGGGTCCCGCCAGCACCATGGCCCCCAGGTGGTCTCCTTGGGTCACAGTGGGCCACAATTGGGTCCCCACGGTAGGCCCAAGGATGTCTGGGAGCCCCGGGTCAGACCCACAGGTGTCTGCGGGGCCTCGGGTGGTTCCCACGGGGGTCTGGGGAACTTACGGGTGCTCACTACGGGTCCGCGGTGCCCCCACAGAAGTGGGACCACACATCTTCATCCCCGCACCTACGGGTCGGCGGTGCCCCCACAGAAGTGGGACCACACAGCTTCATCCCCGCAGACTACGGTCCGCGGTGCCCCCACAGATGTGAGGCCACCGCTTCATCCCCGCATGTGTCACCCGTGGAACCACCAGCCTGATACCCGTGAGATACCCGAGAAAACCACAGGTGGTCTCCAGAGGTCTCACGCGGAACCACGTAACAAACCCTGAATGTAAAAAAAATAAACCTGGCCTATACATTCAATACATACACCCCCCCCCCCCCAACACCTACAGTACAATAATGTGCAAAATAACTGTTATCCAGATATGGATAATAGATTAATTGCCCATTATTAAAAACATTAACTAGCATATTCAAATAAATAATAAAGTGCTACTGACTTCATCAAGAAGAAGTCTCTGTCGCCAGCAACATTCTTGTCTTGTCCACAAAATACATTGCCAAAACAAAGCCAATACATTGCAATTACATTCAGATATCAATTAACCCCTTAAACACCTTATCGGATAATAACCGCAAAGGTAATTAAGGGGTTAAGCCACACTGGCCCGATACCCACCCTTCACCCATGAATTTGTACAGTGGCTTCATCATGCAACTATATATACAGTATATATACAGTATATATATATATATATATATATATATATATATATATATATATATATATATATATATATATATATACATACAGAGAGAGAGATATATATTTATATACAGTATATATACACACATGATGAACCAATATACAAATAAATGTAGAAGGGTTATCAAAACCATACTGTACTACAAATAACACTTCTCCATACAGACACACTACATTACAATGAATTTCCTTTAATAATCCTAACTGATCTTACAATCTAAATCATCAAATGCCAATGAAAAACCTCACATTCCAATCAATACATTGCATTTACATTGTATAAATGCTGCATAAAATCTATGCACCATATACATTCTGCAAATGAATGTGAACAATATCATTGCAAGCCAAATACAAACACAGTACCTCCAAACAAGTAAACTATTTTAACCAATCAAGTAAACAAAAATCAATTAGCAATCATTATTTACATCCCTAAACAATTGACAGTCCATCCCGAACAATGAAACAATTAACTAATTCACGCCTGGAGCAGAACAATTTAGCATGTGAAAAAATATAAGTACCAACCAGAATACAAACTTTAAAACCATGGCTAACCCTGAACACAAGCACACAATACAATATCAACAATTACATCTATTTAATTTTAAAATACTTTAAACACACAATAAAGCATAGCAGCATAGACAAATTAATTTAAAACACATGAAAGAAAGCTTTAAAAACAACATCATTTCTTACCCTGTATGTATATATATCTCTAGACATATATACATACATACATACAGTTGCAAGAAATGATATACCACACAAAAAAAAAATACACATGTTAAAAAAGCTTTTAAAAAAATTAACAAGTTAAATAAAATACATTTCTTTAGTCCACTTACCATTACTTGGCCCCACCGACTCCCGTTGCGCACCTAACTCACGAACCAATCCACCAAGCACAGGAACCCATAAAATAATAAACCATAAAAAAATAAACATTACACTAAAAATCCAAATCAATCCACGGGTCTTCTAATTGTAATCCATCTTCATCTTTATTCTTCTTTCTTCTATCTTCTTCCGGGCGGGGTCTTCTTTCCATCTTCGGCCACGCCCTGGTCTTCTTTCTTCTCCGGAGGTCCTTCCTCCTCGGCGTCTTGCTTCAAAATGAGACGACATAGGCTTTTAAAGGCCTATGACGTCACATTTTCATCATATGGTTCCCACGGCCCTGATTGGGCCGTGAAAACCATGTGTTTTGGCCGATAAAAATAAAAATGATGACGTCACTTAAAGGCAATGAAAGCACAGCCAATCAGAATGGTTTTGCTTCAATTGCCTTTAAGATGACGTCATGAAAAGACACATGGCCGGCCTCACATGGTATGGTAGCCAATCAGAGCGTGGGAACTCCATCCCTACTCTGATTGGCTCTAGTATACCATGTGACAGAGGCTTGGGGGGAGAAAGGATGTGACGTCATTGAAAGCTTGTCACATGGTACTAGAGCCAATCAGAGCGTGGGAACTCCAGCCCTACTCTGATTGGCAGTAGTACGTCACATCCTTTTCCCCCCCAAACCTCTGTCACATGGTATACTAGAGCCAATCAGAGTAGGGATGGAGTTCCCACGCTCTAAATTGGCTACCATACCATGTGAGGCCGGCCATGTTACTTTTAATGACGTCATCTTAAAGGCAATTGAAGCAAAGCCATTCTGATTGGCTGTGCTTTCATTGCCTTTAAGTGACGTCATCATTTTTATTTTTATCGGCCAAAATACATGGTTTTCACGGCCCAATCAGGGCCGTGGGAACCATATGACGAAAATGTGACGTCATAGGCCTTTAAAAGCCTATGTCGTCTCATTTTGAAGCCAGACGCCGTGGAGGAAGGACCTCCGGCAAGAAAGAAGACCAGGGCGTGGCCGCAAATGGAAAGAAGACCCCGCCCCGCCCGGAAGAAGATAGAAGAAAGAAGAATACAGATGAAGATAAAGATGGATTACAAATAGAAGACCCGTGGATTGATTTGGATTTTTAGTTTAATGTTTATTATTTTATGTTTTTTTATTTTATGGGTTCCTGTTCATGGATTGGTTCGTGAGTAAGCTGCTCAACGGGAGTCGGTGGGGGCAAGTAATGGTAAGTGAACTAAAGAAATGTATTTTATTTAACTTGTTAATTTTTTTAAAAGCTTTTTTAACATGTGTATTTTTTTTTTGTGGTATATCATTTCTTGCCACTGTATGTATGTATGTATATATGTCTAGAGAGATATATACATACAGGGTAAGAAATGATGTTGTTTTAAAAGCTTTCTTTCATGTGTTTTAAATTAATTTGACTATGCAGCTATGCTTAAATGTGTGTTTAAAGTATTTTAAAATTAGATAGATGTAATTGTTGATATTGTATTGTGTGTTTGAGGGAGGTCAGGCTAGCCTTGGTTTTAAAGTTTGTATTCTGGTTGGTACTTATATTTTTTTCACATGCTGAATTGTTCTGCTCCAGGCGTGAATTAGTTAATTGTTTCATTGTTCGGGATGGACTGTCAGTTGTTTAAGGATGTAAATAATGATTGCTAATTGATTTTTGTTTACTTGATTGGTTAAAATAGTTTACTTGATTGGAGGTACTGAGGTACAAGCAAAATTCAAACACTTCCAAACAAGTCAACTATTTTAACCAATCAAGTAAACAAAAATCAATTAGCAATCATTATTTACATCCCTAAACAATTGACAGTCCATCCCGAACAATGAAACAATTAACTAATTCACGCCTCGAGCAGAACAATTCAGCATGTGAAAAAAATATAAGTACCAACCAGAATACAAACTTTAAAACCAAGGCTAGCCTGACCTCCCTCAAACACACAATACAATATCAACAATTACATCTATCTAATTTTAAAATACTTTAAACACACATTTAAGCATAGCTGCATAGTCAAATTAATTTAAAACACATGAAAGAAAGCTTTTAAAACAACATCATTTCTTACCCTGTATGTATATATCTGTCTAGACATATATACATACATACATACAGTGGCAAGAAATGATATACCACAAAAAAAAAATACACATGTTAAAAAAGCTTTTAAAAAAATTAACAAGTTAAATAAAATACATTTCTTTAGTTCACTTACCATTACTTGCCCCCACCGACTCCCGTTGAGCAGCTTACTCACGAACCAATCCACGAACAGGAACCCATAAAATAAAAAACCATAAAATAATAAACATTAAACTAAAAATCCAAATCAATCCACGGGTCTTCTATTTGTAATCCATCTTTATCTTCATCTGTATTCTTCTTTCTTCTATCTTCTTCCGGGCGGGGCGGGGTCTTCTTTCCATCTGCGGCCACGCCCTGGTCTCCTTTCTTGTCCGGAGGTCCTTCCTCCACGGCGTCTGGCTTCAAAATGAGACGACATAGGCTTTTAAAGGCCTATGACGTCACATTTTCGTCATATGGTTCCCACGGCCCTGATTGGGCCGTGAAAACCATGTATTTTGGCCGATAAAAATAAAAATGATGACGTCACTTAAAGGCAATGAAAGCACAGCCAATCAGAATGGCTTTGCTTCAATTGCCTTTAAGATGACGTCATGAAAAGACACATGGCCGCCCTCACATGGAATGGTAGCCAATCAGAGCGTGGGAACTCCATCCCTACTCTGATTGGCTCTAGTATACCATGTGACAGAGGCTTGGGGGGAAAAAGGATGTCGTCTCATTTTGAAGCAAGACGCCGAGGAGGAAGGACCTCCGGAGAAGAAAGAAGACCAGGGCGTGGCCGAAGATTGAAAGAAGACCCCGCCCCGCCCGGAAGATAGAAGAAAGAAGAATACAGATGAAGGTGGATTACAATTAGAAGACCCGTGGATTGATTTGGATTTTAAGTGTAATGTTTATTTTTTTGTATGGTTTATTATTTTATGGGTTCCTGTGCCTGGTGGATTGGTTCGTGAGTAAGCTGCGCAACGGGAGTCGGTGGGGCCAAGTAATGGTAAGTGAACTAAAGAAATGTATTTTATTTAACTTGTTAATTTTTTTAAAAGCTTTTTTAACATGTGTATTTTTTTTTTGTGGTATATCATTTCTTGCAACTGTATGTATGTATATATGTCTAGAGAGATATATACATACAGGGTAAGAAATTATGTTGTTTTAAAAGCTTTCTTTCATGTGTTTTAAAATAATTTGTCTATGCTGCTAAGATTTATTGTGTGTTTAAAGTATTTTAAAATTAGATAGATGTAATTGTTGATATTGTATTGTGTGCTTGTGTTCAGGGTTAGCCTTGGTTTTAAAGTTTGTATTCTGGTTGGTACTTATATTTTTTCACATGCTAAATTGTTCTGCTCCAGGCGTGAATTAGTTAATTGTTTCATTGTTCGGGATGGACTGTCAATTGTTTAAGGATGTAAATAATGATTGCTAATTGATTTTTGTTTACTTGATTGGTTAAAATAGTTTACTTGATTGGAGGTACTGTGTTTGTATTTGGCTTGCAAAGATATTGTTCAAATACATTTGCAGAATGTATATGGTGCATAGATTTTATGCATCATTTATACAATGTAAATGCAATGTATTGATTGGAATGTGAGGTTTTTCATTGGCATTTGATGATTTAGATTGTAAGATCAGTTAGGATTATTAAAGGAAATTCATTGTAATGTAGTGTGTCTGTATGAAGAAGTGTTATTTGTAGTACAGTATGGTTTTGATAACCCTTCTACATTTATTTGTATATTGGTTCATCATGTGTGTGTATATACTGTATAGAAATATATATCTCTCTCTCTCTGTATATATATATATATATATATATACTGTATATATAGTTGCATGATGAAGCCACTGTACAAATTCATGGGTGAAGGGTGGATATCCGCCAGTGTGGCTTAACCCCTTAATTACCTTTGCGGTTATTATCCGATAAGGTGTTTAAGGGGTTAATTGATATCTGAATGTAATTGCAATGTATTGGCTTTGTTTTGGCAATGTATTTTGTGGACAAGACAAGAATGTTGCTGGCGACAGAGACTTCTTCTTGATGAAGTCAGTAGCACTTTATTATTTATTTGAATATGCTAGTTAATGTTTTTAATAATGGGCAATTAATCTATTATCCATATCTGGATAACAGTTATTTTGCACATTATTGTACTGTAGGTGTTGGGGGGGGGGGGGGGGGGGGTGTATGTATTGAATGTATAGGCCAGGTTTATTTTTTTACATTCAGGGTTTGTTACGTGGTTCCGCGTGAGACCTCTGGAGACCACCTGTGGTTTTCTCGGGTATCTCACGGGTATCAGGCTGGTGGTTCCACGGGTGACACATGCGGGGATGAAGCGGTGGCCTCACAACTGTGGGGGCACCGCAGACCCGTAGTCTGCGGGGATGAAGCTGTGTGGTCCTACTTCTGTGGGGGCACCGCCGACCCGTAGGTGCGGAGATGAAGATGTGTGGTCCCACTTCTGTGGGGGCACCGCGGACCCATAGTGAGCACCCGTGAGTTCCCCAGACCCCCGTGGGAACCACCCGAGGCCCCGCAGACACCCGTGGGTCTGAACCGGGGCTCCCAGACATCCTTGGGCCTACCGTGGGGACCCAATTGTGGCCCACTGTGACCCAAGGAGACCACCTGGGGGCCATGGTGCTGGCGGGACCCACCAGCAGGCCTCCAGAACCTGTTTGAAAAGGGCTGCTGGTACCCTGTAGGTCTGTCAGGTGCCCCGCCAGCCTACCGGGGACTCGCGTGGGGCTGCGTTATGAACCCTGTTTGTAAAAGGATAAATCTTGTATTTATGGGGGGGCACAGGGGGTGGGTAATGTATTTAATAAATATAATGATGTTTATTGTGGGTCACTGTATTGTTTTTATTGTGGGTACTGGGGATGGGGGGGGTTCACCAACGGTATGTGGGTAGGCCTCCCTTGTGGGTAGTGGGTGAGGGGGGTTAGGCCTCACGGGGTGAGGGGTTAGTGTGGGAGGGTATGTAGGCGTCCCGAGTGGTGGGTGAGGGTGGGTTAACCCCTTAATGACTGTAGCGGTTAATAACCGCTATGGTGATTAAGGGGTTAGGGGACATTACTTTGGATGTTTTAATTTTTGTGTCTGTTTTGCAGAAGCGGAGGGGCCATGGCCAGGATGGGGGGGGGGGTAACGGTATGTGGGTAGTGGGTGAGGGTGGTTAGACCTCACAGTATGCACATCGGGTCCCCCCCCCTCCCCACATTTACATAAACTGCACTCACAGCAACACAGGCAGGGAGATTTAACAGACACATTAGGGGGAGGGGGCTTTACACAGATCACAGTCAAGGAGGTGGGGTTATAACCCACTCCCCCTCCCCACATTTACATAAACTGCACTCACAGCAACACAGGCAGGGAGATTTAACAGACACATTAGGGGGAGGGGGCTTTATACAGATTACACTCAAGGCAGGGAGATTTAACAGAAACATTAGGGGGAGGGGGCTTTACACAGATTACACTCAAGGCAGGCAGATTTAACAGAAACATTAGGGGGAGGGGGCCTTACACAGATTACACTCAAGGCAGGGAGATACAGGGGATGTACTGTACTGTATGTTGTTTATTGCAATGCTGCAATGTGTGTACAGTATAATGTTTTTTTACAATTAGATAGATGTAATCCTTGGTATTGTAAGGGTTAGCCTTGGTTTTAAATTTTGTATTCTGGTTGGTACTTATATATTGATTTTTGTTTACTTAATTGGTTAAAATAGTTTACTTGTTTGGAGGTTCAGTATTTGTATTGTGCTTGCAATGATATTGTTCACATTCATTTGCAGAATGTATATGGTGCATAGATTTTATGCATCATAAATACAATGTAAATGCAATGTATTGATTGGAATGTGAGGTTTTTCATTGGCATTTGATGATTTAGATTTTAAGATCAGTTAGGATTATTAAAGGAAATTCATTTTAATGTAGTGTGCCTGTATGGAGAAGTGTTATTTGTAGTACAGTATGATTTTGATAACCCTTCTACATTTATTTGTATACTGGTTCATCATGTGTGTGTATATACTGTATATATATATATGCAAATATAGCTGTATGCTCATCTGGGATGGGATAGGCTAAACCATAATACTGAGTTAAGTTATGGTGAGTAAAAAAAGTGACAAAAACCCTCCACAGGAAAGCAAATATGCAAATATAGCTGAATGCTCATCTGCATGTCTTAGGCAGGTCTGCAACCCCGCCTTTCCCCATTATCACCCAGCATACAGCACTTCCACTGCAGCAAGGAATTCTGGGAAATGACATGCAAATGAGCACACAGTGTCACTTTTTGCCTCAATAACCATTTTTAACATGGTTCCCTATAGGCTTAAGCTTGCTGCATGGTCACAGCTTTGAGCACAGCCAGGGTTAAGGTGAATACCCAGAACACCCACAGACAGCTGTTTCGACCTTGATGGGTCTCATCAGTGTGGGGTTGATTTTACTGGGAATGCAAGAGAGGCAACTCAGTATTATGGTTTAGCCTATCCCATAGCCTCTCTTGCATTCCCAGTAAAATCAACCCCACACTGATGAGACCCATCAAGGTCGAAACAGCTGTCTGTGGGTGGTTTTCTGGGTATGCACCTTAACCCTGGCTGTGCTCAAAGCTGTGACCATGCAGCAAGCTTAAGCCTATAGGGAACAATGTTAAAAATGGTTATTGAGGCAAAAAGTGACACTGTGTGCTCATTTGCATGTCATTTCCCAGAATCCCTTGCTGCAGTGGAAGTGCTGTATGCTGGGTGATAATGGGGAAAGGCGGGGTTGCAGACCTGCCTAAGACATGCAGATGAGCATACAGCTATATTTGCATATTTGCTTTCCTGTGGAGGGTTTTTGTCACTTTTTTTACTCACCATAACTTAACTCAGTATTATATATATATATATATATATATATATATATATATATATATATATATATATATATATATATATATATATATATATATATATATAGACATATGGAGACCAGGGGATCCTGATAGCCAAAAAGAGACAGCACACTGCAGGTATGGTATCAAAAAAGTGTATTCAGTAACACAAGGCGGCCACTAAAAAAATACACTTTTTTGATACCATATCTGCAGTGTGCTGTCTCTTTTTGGCTATCAGGATCCCCTGGTCTCCATATGTCTACATACTCTCTATGGGACAAGCATCTGCCTCCTGCAACAAAACCGTGAGTGCTAATCTCCATACCTGACTATATATATATATATATATATATATATATATATAGGGATTGTTGTTATATATATATATATACATACATATATATTTATTTATATTCATGTATTTATTTATTTAGATTTATTTATTAATTGTGGGGCTGCTGTGCGTGAATTTTTTTTATTGTGGGTAGCGGGGGTGGGTGAAGGGGGTATTTGGCCCTTGGTGTGAGTTTAGGACTTGCGGGGGGGTTGCGGGTGCACTTAACCCCTTCACGACCGTAGCAGTTAATACCGCTACGGTTGTGAAGGGGTTAAGTGCACCCGCTACCCCCCCGCAAGCCCTAAACAACCACCTTTGGGGCTAATACCCCCTTCACCCACCCCCGCTACCCACAATAAAAGAAATTCACACACAGCAGCAGCACAATTAATAAATAAATCTAAATAAATAAATACATGAATATAAATAAATTTAAAATACATTTTTATTCATAGTGTAGATGTGCATGGGGTCTCCGGAGCTGAACCACTGTGGTTTTAGGTCCGGGGACCCTCTGCTTCCCGAGATACAGGCCCCTTTATGGGGTGCCGGTATCCCTCTGCTTTGTTTACATGCCGCGGTCACGTGATCAGGACCTTAAATGCAGAGGGATACCGGCACCTCATAAAGGGGTCTGTATCTCGGGGAGCAGGGGGTCCCCGGACCTGAAACCAACGCGGTTCAGCTCCGGAGACCCCCTGCACATCTACACTATGAATAAAAATGTATTTTAAATGTATTTATTTATATTCATGTATTTATTTATTTATTTTTTGGATGGCTGCTGTGTGTGAATTTTTTTTATTGTGGGTAGCGGGGGTGGGTGAAGGGGGTATTAGCCCCAACGATGGTTGTTTAGGGCTTGCGGGGGGGTAGCGGGAGGGACTAACCCCTTCATGACCGTAGCGGTATTAACTGCTACGGCCGTGAAGGGGTTAAGTGCACCGGCAACCCCCCCGCAAGTCCTAAACTCACACCGAGGGCCAAACACCCCCTTCACCCACCCCCGCTACCCACAATAAAGTGGGCACGGTGGGTTAACCCCTTCATTGCCTTAGCGGCTATCAGCTATGGTAATGAAGCAGCATTTCTGTATTTTAATAATATTGTGCAGGAGCTTTGATTTGTGGCTCAGGGAACCCCCTGCTCACTGTACAATATTATTAAAAATACAGTCATGCTGCTTCGTTAACGTAACACATAGCCGCAAAGGTAAGGAATGAGTGTTTATTTATATATGTGTTTTATTCATACTGTAGATGTGCAGGGGGTCTCCGGAGCTGAACCGCTGTGGTTTTAGGTCCAGGGACCCCCTGCTTCCCGAGATACAGGCCCCTTTATGGGGTGCCGGTATCCCTCTGCTTTGTTTACATGCCGCGGTCACGTGATCGGGACCTTTAAATGCAGAGGGATACCGGCACCTCATAAAGGGGGCTGTATCTCGGGAAGCAGGGGGTCCCCGGACCTGAAACCAACGCGGTTCAGCTCCGGAGACCCCCTGCACATCTACACTATGAATAAAAATGTATTTTAAATAATTTTTAATGTGCCGATGTTTGCGCAGAGAGAGCAGCGGATCTCTCTCTGCTGCAAACACATCTCGCCAGGGGACGGCCTATAGTATCATTGATGTGCATATACAGTACTGTATGTGTACAGTACTGTATGTTAGGGGTTATAGGGGTTGTTGTTATACAGTATATATATATATATATATATATACATATTGTGACAAACAGCTTACTCCGGGGCTCCGCTGCTTGTCCGGGACGGTTAGAACACGGTCTTTTGGGGTAGGTTAAATGAGGAGGCGTCACGTACTGTTCCTTTAAACAGGCTGTGCCTGGTTTATTCAGTCCCAGGCACTGAGACTGCCACAGTGCATACAACAAAACACATCAAAACAAAAGCTGCTCACCTGAGCGATAACTTAACTTAGATTTCCCTAACTCAGGGTGGAAGTGGCTTTTCCACTTTCCAACAACAAAACAAGGTACTTTTGCAGAGTTAGCCAAATGAATAGAACAATTGAACCTGTGTGGGGAAGGGGCTTCTCCCCACTGTGTTCAGCAGCCTTCCAGGCTCTGGAGAAGAGACAAGAGCAAACAGGAAATCAGTCTTACATACCTGATTTCTAATTAGCATGACAGGTGACAGAAATCCCTCAGTTCCAGCGCTTGCCCAAAACTGTGGGATGGAGTGCATGTATTATAAGGCTGCACTCCCAGGCCAGACAGGATAGAAACTGTTCAGTATCCTGGGAGCCCTATATATGGAATTTATTACCATCCCCTGGTTTCTGTCACATATCCTCCCCCCCAGCTCAGACCCTGAGGGATGAGCGACCATGGATATTAGGGAGTGCATCCTTGACAACCCGTCAGCATTGCCATGTTTGTGCCCTGACCTGTGTTCCACAGAAAATTTAAAGGGTTGTAGGCTTAGGAACCACCTGGTCACTCTAGCATTCTTTTCCCTGTTTTGACACATCCAGGTAAGGGGTGCATGATCTGTGACCAACCGGAATTTTCTCCCCAACAGGTAGTATTTGAGCGTCTCTACAGCCCACTTTATTGCGAGACACTCTTTCTCTACTATGGAGTAATTTTTCTCCTGGGGATTTAGTTTCCTACTTAAATAAAGGATGGGGTGTTCCTCACCTTGAGACTCCTGGGAGAGTACCGCCCCCAGCCCTACCTCAGATGCGTCGGTTTGGACTACGAACTCTTTGGAGAAGTCAGGTGTGACCAACACTGGTTGGGCACAGAGAGCTTCTTTCAGGCTTCTAAAGGCCTGTTCGGTTTCGGGGGACCACTTTACCATAAGTGGTCCTCTTGCTTTTGTGAGGTCGGTTAGTGGGGTTGCCTTAGTCGCAAAATTGGGAATAAACCTTCTATAGTACCCAATTAACCCCAAAAAGGTCCTTACTTGTTTTTTTGTAACTGGCCTTGGCCAACCTTGTATCGCCTCCACTTTGAGTGTTTGGGGTTTGAGTAAACCTCTGCCAATAGAATACCCCAGATACTTGGCCTCCTCCAGACCAATGGTGCATTTAGCGGGGTTAGCAGTTAGTCCAGCAGACCGAACTGCGTCGAGCACAGCTTGGACCTTTGGAAGGTGGGATTGCCAATCTTCACTATGGATTACCACATCATCCAGGTAGGCAGCAGCATACCGAGCATGTGGTTTTAAAATTTTATCCATCATTCTTTGGAATGTGGCGGGAGCTCCATGTAAGCCAAAAGGCAGCACCCTATACTGAAAGAGGCCGTCTGGGGTTGAGAAGGCTGTCTTTTCTTTTGCCCTTTCTGTGAGGGGAACCTGCCAGTACCCTTTTGTTAGGTCTAGGGTTGTGAGATATCGGGCTTTACCCAGTCTCTCTACAAGTTCATCTACCCTGGGCATAGGGTAAGTATCAAATTTTGACACCGCGTTTAGTTTCCGGTAGTCATTACAAAACCTTGTTGTACCATCTGGCTTTGGGACTAAGACTATAGGGCTGTTCCACCCACTTTGGGATTCCTCAATTACGCCTAGTTTTAGCATTTTTTTAACCTCTAAACTTATAGCCTCTCTTTTATTTCCTCTGGGATTCGGTACGGTTTAAGGTTAACTCGGACCCCCGGTTCAGAGACTAGGTCATGTTCAATTACGCTAGTTCTACCTGGCTGTGTAGAGAAGATTTCTTTGTTTCTGCTCACTAAATTCTGAACCTCTTGTTTCTGATGAACGGACAGGGTTTCAGCTATGCTAACCTCTGGGTCAGTTTCTTGACTCTCTGACGGACCTGGGGTTACTAGGGTTGACAAGACTTCTCTATCTTTCCAGGGCTTGAGTAGGTTTATATGGTAAATTTGCTCAGGTTTCCTCCTACCTGGCTGTCTTACCTTATAATTTACTTCTCCCACTCTTTCCAAGACCTCATATGGCCCATGCCATTTAGCAAGGAATTTACTTTCCACGGTGGGAACCAGAACTAGTACCCTATCACCTGGAAAAAAAATTCTGACCCTAGCACCCTTATTATACGTATTCCTCTGTGCTTCTTGAGCTTTCTCCATGTGTTCCCTCACTATGGGTAGGACTGCAGCAATGCGGTCCTGCATCTGGGCAACATGCTCTATTACACTTCTGTAAGGGGTAACCTCGTGTTCCCAAGTCTCTTTGGCTATATCCAGTAAGCCCCTTGGGTGTCGGCCATACAATAGTTCAAACGGGGAGAAGCCTGTGGATGATTGGGGAACTTCCCTAATGGCAAATAACAGGTACGGTAACAAACAATCCCAGTTTTTCCCATCTTTATCGACCGCCCGCCGTAACATGCTCTTTAAGGTTTTATTGAACCTTTCCACTAAACCATCTGTTTGTGGATGATAGACTGAGGTTCTGAGGTGCTTGATTTTTAGGAGTTTACATAACTCTTTTGTTACTTGGGACATAAACGGTGTTCCCTGGTCAGATAGAATCTCTTTAGGAATTCCAACCCGGGAAAACAGAACTACTAACTCTTTTGCTATGTTTTTGGCAGAGGTGCTACGTGGGGGAACTGCCTCCGGATATCGGGTGGCATAATCTAATATTACCAATATATGCTGATGTCCCCTAGCAGACTTTATTAGGGGTCCTACTAGATCCATAGCAATCCGGTCAAATGGTACCTCTATTATGGGAAGGGGTACCAATGGGCTGCGGTACGCCTTGAACGGGGCGGTGATCTGACATGCTGGGCATGAGGAACAATAATTCGTAATTTCTGCCAGAACCCCAGGCCAATAGAAGCTTCGGAGAACCTTTTCTTTTGTCTTTTCCACCCCTAGGTGTCCCCCCAATGGATGACTATGTGCGAGGTGTAACACTACATTACGGAATGTCCGTGGTACCAACAATTGTTTAGTTGTAACTGATTTTCTTTTATCAACCCGATATACTAGGTCGTTCTCTACCTCGAAGTAGGGGTAAGCAAGCGACCTATCTGGTTGGCCAAGAGTACTATTCAGGTCCCGTATATTTCCCCTTGCTACCTCTAATGTGGGGTCCTCCCACTGGGCCTTCTTAAAACTCCCAGGACTGACCTCTAGGTCAGCGAGGGTCTTATCCGGTTCTGGGGTGGTAAGTGTCTGATCAACATCCTGATTTGGGGTATTCCCTACCAAAGTAGTGATGGGGAAGGGAATTTTACAGCACTCCTCCTTTTCCCCCTTCTTATTTGGGCCCTCGTCAACCTCCATTTCTGAAAACGGGAAAGGATTTATTTCTTCTAATACTTCGTTATGGTCCGCTATTGAACTCTGGGCGCTATTCTGAGCGGGGGACCACATTTTTAGAAAATGGGGAAAGTCGGTCCCTATTAACACATCATGTGCCAGTTTGGGTACAATACCCACCTTGAAATCTAAAGAACCAAACTCTGTTTCAAAAAAAACATCAACAGTGGAATATTCATGATTATCCCCATGTATACAACAAATTGCCATTCTTTGTGAACTGTTTCCCTGTTTCTTCTTAATGGGCAAGAGGTATTCGGACACTAGTGTGACCATGCTCCCAGAGTCCAGAAGTGCCCGAACCCTCCTACCATTAACCTTTACAGATGCCCACAGATGGTTATTCAAGGGGTCCTCTGGGCTAGGGCGCATACATTGGGACAACAGCGAATAAGGTTCCACGCTGTTGCATTGCATGGGCTCATCATTTAGTGGGCAGATTTTTGCTGTGTGGCCCCTCTCATGACAATTTACACATTTAGGTACATAGTCTGTGTCCCACTTAGAGCCTTTTCCCGGCTCCCCATGTTGGCTATTGCCCTTAGTGTGCGAACCACTGTTGCTGGTGCTGCGTGAAGGTGGTCGCCGCTCTTCAGCTCCCCTTAACCCCGGTACCCTTTTACCGTCTCTGGAAGAGTCCTGGAACCTCGGGTAGTGGGGTTGCTCCACGACTGTGGGTTGCGGGTGCTCTCCTGCTGCATTGTACCTTTCTACGAGGGCCACAAGCTCATCCGCATTGTGGGGGTCACTCCGACTGACCCAATGGCGTAAGGCAGAGGGAAGTTTCCTCAAGAACTGGTCCATGACCAACCGTTCCACGATGTGGCTTGCTGAGTTGATCTCGGGTTGTAGCCACTTCCGGGCGAGGTGGATGAGGTCATACATCTGGCTTCGGGTGGCTTTATCCATCGTGAAGGACCATGCGTGAAACCTTTGGGCGCGAACAGCCGTGGTTACGCCGAGGCGGGCGAGGATCTCGAACTTCAATTTTGCATAGACGTTAGCTTCGGCTGGCTCTAGATCAAAGTAAGCCTTCTGGGGTTCGCCGCTTAGGAAGGGTGCGATTAGACCAGCCCACTCAGCTTCTGGCCATCCCTCTCTCTGTGCCGTGCGTTCAAACGTGAGAAGATAGGCTTCCACATCATCCGAGGGTCCCATCTTCTGAAGGTAGTGGCTTGCCCTGGTCATTTTCGGAACTGGGGCTGCCGCTGCCAGTGGAAGGTTACTGATAGTCCCCCTCAGGATCTCGAGTTCCTGCTGTAAGCCCTGAGCGAACCGCTGTTGCTCCTCTCTCAGCAAGCGGTTTGTCTCTTGCTGGTTTGCATTCGCCTGTTGCAGGGCTTCATTCGCGTCTTTCTGGACAGCGACATTGCGTACCAGCGCACTCACCACGTCTTCCATCTTGTTTGGAGAGAGAGAAAAATTTTTTTTTTTTTTTTTTTTTTTTTAAAGTTCTTTAACCCCCAGACCTTTTAGTGTTCTGCCCGCATTCTCCACCATATGTGACAAACAGCTTACTCCGGGGCTCCGCTGCTTGTCCGGGACGGTTAGAACACGGTCTTTTGGGGTAGGTTAAATGAGGAGGCGTCACGTACTGTTCCTTTAAACAGGCTGTGCCTGGTTTATTCAGTCCCAGGCACTGAGACTGCCACAGTGCATACAATAAAACACATCAAAACAAAAGCTGCTCACCTGAGCGATAACTTAACTTAGATTTCCCTAACTCAGGGTGGAAGTGGCTTTTCCACTTTCCAACAACAAAACAAGGTACTTTTGCAGAGTTAGCCAAATGAATAGAACAATTGAACCTGTGTGGGGAAGGGGCTTCTCCCCACTGTGTTCAGCAGCCTTCCAGGCTCTGGAGAAGAGACAAGAGCAAACAGGAAATCAGTCTTACATACCTGATTTCTAATTAGCATGACAGGTGACAGAAATCCCTCAGTTCCAGCGCTTGCCCAAAACTGTGGGATGGAGTGCATGTATTATAAGGCTGCACTCCCAGGCCAGACAGGATAGAAACTGTTCAGTATCCTGGGAGCCCTATATATGGAATTTATTACCATCCCCTGGTTTCTGTCACAATATATATATATGTATATATATATATATATATATATATATATATATATAATATATATATATATATATATATATATATATATATATATATATATATATACTGCATTACAATTCATGAATTTATGCCATCTGGCGGACACGCGAAGCATTGCAGCCTATTAAATCCTGAACCATTATCAATTAACACATCAACCGCGCGTCAGCCGGGCATGACCCCTGGCTGGGAACGCGGCATGCTCCGGGTGAACAGCGTCGCATTCCAGGAACAAGCCAGGGACAAACCGGTGATTTGTTAGAATAAAGTGTGCCGTAACAGTAGTTCAAAGTTCTAATAGCTGTCCTGGAGAAATGCAGATTAGTTATAGGTTGTGATATCTTTAAACGGATCAACATACAAGTTTTTTGCAGATGAAATTAAAGCCGCAGTTCCTCTGTATGATTCTTTCTTTTTAACAGGATCGGAAGCAGGGGATCCCCCAAGCTGAAACAAGATACTTTCAGCTCTAGGAAGTCCCTGGTTCCCTAGATATTTACCAATGAATATAACATGTTCCTGTCTCCTCCATTGGAAAGAAGTTGTGGTTTAAATCTCCCACGTCATGTGGGCCATTAGGAAGCCATAGTATCAACCGTTGTGGCTTCCTATTGGACTGAGTGACGCAGGGGATTTAAATACCAGCAAGTACAGGTGCTGTCTTCCTACTAGATAGTGGTATTGGGAGCACAAATCACTTCTTTGTTGTTGAATAACTACAGCAGTGAGTTGATGAATGGAGATAGCTGCTCGTGCGAAAGTGTACTGTAGATACGTAAGACATACAAGTGTATATATGTACTCTAAAACCTACCTCAAAATAAATTAGGGAGAAATGCCCGCTGAAAAAGGAACACACCTAAGGTACATTGGGAGATATGCTAATGACTATGCAAAGTATATTTAAATAAGCTGCACTTCCTAAAATATTTGAAGGGGATACTGGTGTCAGACCCAACAAGACCAGAACCCCCAACCTCTCCTACTCAAGGCAACAGTTTTAGCATTGAACTAAACCAGATGCTGGAGAATGCTATTGTCACAGCATACTTTTGTGCTTTACTACCCACACCTGTACCCATCTCCCCCTAGCTAAAAGCACACCATTTCCACTTCCTTGTTGCCATTTCAATGTTCCTTGTGCACAAAAAGGAGCACACCTGATATACCCGAGAGATATGTGACAGTGGATTTTCCTAGCATCTAGTTTACTTCAATGCTAGAGCTGCTGCCCTGAGGTTATAGGATCTGGTCCTGTTGGATCTGACACCATAAATATTTCAGGAGACATAGGCATTTCTCCCTAATTTATTTGCAGCTGGTTTTAGGGGACATATATACAACTGGAACTCCTAATTCACCATCATGATGCAAAAAACGTATTTCAGGCACTAGAGGGAACTCACAATTCCAATCTCGCCTCCTTTAGGTGGCAAGAAAAACAAATGCAAGTTGGTTGAAGTAATTTAGCCTTTTGCCCTGTTTGGAGCTACTAGACTACAGCTAGTTTGAAAAAAAATGCAAGTTTGATCATTCAGCCTGAATTTGCACAGCCAGTTCCAATACCAACTAGGCTGAAGCAAGAGTCCCTTGTTTGTATTTCTTATACAAAAAGTAATGCTAACAAGTGTTACCAGCAGAAATATGTTATTGAACCCCGTTTACACAAAACAGGGGTCTATTTACTTAAGTCTCCTGGTGGCTGCAAATCTGGGGCAAAAGAAGTTCAAAGAACAGCACCGAATTTATCAAGGAAAAATAGTCCAGTTGAAAGCAATTTGAGATTTTCTTTTGATAAATCTGTTGCAGTTCTGTCACTGATTTTGTCCCAGTTTTGAAGCCGGGAAACTTTGGTAAATAACCCCTTGTGCATTTGTTCTTTTTAGTATTGATCTGATTCTCTGAAGAGGGTAAGTATGATGAAAACCTACAATTATTTGTCTTTGAAATGACTTGATTGCCTTAGCATTGCTTACCTGGGCCAGCCTCTTCCATGGTGGCACTGCATATTGGAGAGCCTATTTTGGGCATGCACACGTCTTGTGTTACGCCTGTCTCCTCACTTGAATTCAACCTCTGAAACAAGACACAGAATTAACCAATTACACAGTAGAATGCAGAAATATTCTGATTGTTCAAGACTTTGTTTAATGAATGACTTAAGGTCAAACAAAGCTTATGGTTATCTGAATAGGCACCCACAGAACAAAGAAGAACAAAACTCTTACCTCCATCTCTGAGTTCTGAGCACTTGAGCAGTGGGAGAGTTCGAGATCTGCAGTAAAAAACTCGTCCACGGAGCAATCCTTTGACAAATTCAATTCTATGCAATGGTCCTGCCAGACGTGAAGAAAAAAATAACCAATACCAAAAAGTAGTCAAAGTAATAAACTCAAGGAGATACTTTTAACCTTGTTGTTGCTGTTGTGGCTGCCATTTTGAACTGAAGGGGCATACCGGAGAGAAGCTCTTACTGATTGAGTATACTCCGAAGCGGCCAATCGATCGATCCCCCGCTATTCAGAATAGATTGAATCAGTCCCTCAGTGAACTATTATTGCTTAAGGAACAGGAAACATAGTATCAAGTATCAATGGAAGAATACCATTATACTGTATCTAACTTTAAATGAGAACTCATACTTACTCTGCAGGGGTTTCTGACTGCTGCCAATGACTTCTCAGAGTCTTCTGTTTGGTTTCTTGAATCAGTTTGTTCAGGGGATTGGCATCTTTTACCTAATGAGTACAGGAAGGGACTTGCAACCAGTTTTACAGTGTGCTACAACAAAATAGTACATGGCTATACTGTAAATCTGATGATGGCTTGTCATAACAGCAGGGCTAATTCTACTATTTGGTATTAATTGGGAGAATACTGAGAAAGTGGCTCAAGGCAAAACAAGGTGTTATTGTCAAGTCTTTGAATTTGCAGAGATTGATTAAAAAAATCTGCATTTTTATTAGTCATCACTCAGAATAAATGGATAGTTCATGTTCACGTTCAATAATGTCCTGATAATGTACTGTAAGCATTTGCAAAACGTCTCATTTGCATACACCAGAGAGTGAAATTATTTCAAAACATAACTACGCCTGGGAATGCTAAACAGCCAATTTGCCAAAGCACAGAGTTATTGGGGAACACATCGGAATTGAGATATTATGGGGAATTTTTCATTGCTTTTTAAGTGACTTTATGTTCTGGTTCCAGTTCTCAGTGAGTGGGTGGAGGTCCCATGGAAAAACGTGGTAATGGGGGAAAAGTTAATTTAACATTTTCCCATATGTTTTCCTTCCATAGCTCAAAAAAGGTTAATAAACATTATAATGTAATGCTATACTGCTGCGCCAGCCTTTATTTTAAAACTTCTCGGGGGCGTAGTGGTTGCATCTTCTGAATTCCACGCGCAATAAATTGGGTATCCCCGCATTCATGCCGCATTTGCGCCGCCCAGCACCTGCGGCTGATTCGCGTTGATCTCTTTAATTATAATGGTTCGGATTTAATTGGGGGCAATTCTTCGCGTATCCGCCAGGTGGCAGATATTCATGAATTGTAATGAATTCTAATGTGCTAAAGTAATGTGTCTACTTGCAGGTGTTTAAAAAAAACAAAAAAAAAACACAGTGATCCATTGTGAATTGACCTTGTTACTGAAGAAGTTACAATATTGTATCAATTTAGGCGTTTCATAATAAAAACTCAATGCACAGTGTCTTTTTTACATAACTGTACTGGATTTCTCCTGTCCTGCAATGAGTACACCGCAGTACGTGTGCAAAAAGCCCGACATAATGTACGCTTATTTAATATGGTCCGCAATTAATGCAGCAGATAAGATGGCCACAGTTGGTCAAATTAATCAATATTTTATCTCAAATTATGACTTTGACAAATTTTCACCAGATGCTCGTGTGTGGAAGCGTGCAATAAGGAAAAAGTTATGTATCGATCCGTGTTTTTCTCGTATTGCTCCTGCACACGGAGTTAGAGGAGGGTATTGGTGTGTTGCCAGATTTTTCCAGTATCTTTGATCATGGAGACTTCAAAAGGCGAAAGGTCATGGTAAAACCAACTAAGATTCGTCAGTCCCAGGTCAGCAATGGAACAGCGCCAGCACCGGCTTACAATAACGGTTCGACCGTCGGTGAAAACCTGGTGACAGGCAACCCTTGCTATCTGTCCCCGCCAGGATACCTGCAGCCTGAGCAAGATTTCACGTACAGATACCAGCAAGCTTGCATGTACCAAAAAGATTTCCAGCTTCATCAGCTGTCAACTACTGCACCGACACACTTTATTCGAGCAAATACCCGGTATGTACCTGGCAGATACCTGGAATGCGCCACTCCTAACCTCTGGCAAGCCCCGTTGCATTTGCCTTCCCAGCCTGGGTTCATGCCTGGCTGATGGGCGGCTGATCTGTTAAATGATAATGATTAGGATTTAATAGGCTGCAATGCTTCACGTGTCTACCAGATGGCATAAATTCATGAATTGTAATGCAGTATATATATATGTACTGTGCAGTATTGCAGCCAGCGGGAATAAAATGCTTCAATCCCTGCCGGAAAATAACTCAATGCACTCGGGCAGAAAACAGTCACAAACCTCAATACACCCGGGTATACCCGAATTCGTGGGACTAGCCGAGCTCGAATAAAGTGTGTCGCCAGTGTACAGGTGTAGCAGGCCCGCTGTCACCTGTCAACTATGTGTATAATCAAGAATATGGGACTGGCAGTGGTTCGGCGCCAACCGATTGGCAAAGTCTATAATGAAAGAAAAAACCTGCAGTTCAAGCTGCCGTATTTTATTCTTTTTGAAAAATATCAATACATTATGCACACAGACAAGCGATTAGTTACTGCAGATCGGTCCGTTCTCCTGTAATCAATCGCTTTGCTTATGGTTATTTAGTTCTATTATTTTATTCACAATTCTAGAAAATGTAGTCCAGCAATATGATTGCAGGAGCAGCTTCTACAGTAGATACTGAACAATTGGTGGACAGCTAGGCGCATGCGCGTACTGTATGTCTCATTGGAACCTTGCTGAAACACATATGCGTGTCATCACAATTAGGCGCATGTGTGTATGTGAACAAGAGACCCCCCCCCCCCCCCACCCCCGAGAAAATTATTGTGGCCTTCTTGAGGGGGCTGATTGATTTTAACCAACCATTATGTGAAATGTTATACAGTACTTGCTGTATGTTTTTGAGACACTGAAATTTTTATAAAAGGTTGCAGAAAGCAACAATGAAACAATTTAAAAAATATTCTACTTTTTTTTATTTTTTTGAAGTTAAAACATTCTGTTATAAATTTTGAACAACAGAACAGCAATAACGGAAACATATAATATACGGTACCAGTAATAATATTATTTTTCCTCAGAAAAAAAAACGTTTTCATCAAGCGGAGAACGGCAAATGGAGGGATATCGATGGATAATAACGCTTTTTTGAAACGTTGCTTGCGCATTGATGAATCTGATTTAAAATACCAAGTACTGGAGGCAACAATTTAGTGACAGTGCAATTTTTATTGATTAGGATAGAATAACTGTGAGCTTTATAGAAAACCTTAAACACTATGCTGCTGTTTTCATATTCAATACTTTTTTTACAGTACATACTGTACTGTATAAAAAAACAAAAATAAAAATGTATAATCTTTTATTCTATACAGTATGTATTTATTCTACAGTATATGTATTGTATATGTATTGTTTTAATACTGTTTTGATTTAATGTGAATGCGTACAGTACACTGTATGTCTCAAGGAACCTTGTTGAAACGCATACAGTATGCAGAATGTGTATTAGAAAGATAAAATTTGTATTATTCATGATTATTTGTATTTTTCATCCTGATAAAATAAAATAAAAATTCTTTAAATTCCCGGTCATCATTGATCATCTCTTTCTTTTTCTTTAAACTTTAATTAAATTCACTTTGAATGTGTGGGGGGGTTCTTCAAGAAGGGGTTGGGTTTGTGTGTCAAGTAGTTAGGGGTGGGCTCCACTAGTTGCCAAGAAGGGCTTATCAGATTAACATATTAAATATTAAATTTGGGAATGTGTGGATAAACATTTCTATTCACGATGTAAAGCTTTGTGTGTGAAGTGGTGTGTGTGTGTGGGGGGGGGGGGGGTGGGTTTGAAGGTGCTAGTTACCACCGGCCCTTAAACTTGAAATGCTCTTGGTGTGCGTGGATGAGTCATTCGAGAAGGGATTATCACACGTGCACATGCGTTACCGTAAACAAAGCCTCAAAGATTTTAATGAATGGCTTCGGGGTTGGGGGTGGATGGAGGAGTCATTCTCGCCAATACAAATAAATACAAATGAATGGTTTGGGAGAGGTGTCGATAAGAAGTAGAAATATGCATTTCAACAAGGTTACAATGAGACATACACGCATGCGCAGAAATGTGATGACACGCTCGGGATAGCGTACGATAGAAAACCGATCAAAAAAAGAGTACATTTCTAAACGGTTGGAAAACAGAGCGCGGCTGGCCGCGGGTTTCAGAGCGGTTCGGCGTATGTCGCTTTAAAATAAAGGCTGGCGCAGCTATATATATATATATATAAAAATATATATATACACAGGCGACACGTTTTATCCGAGCACGGCTAGCACCGCAAGCCGGGGGATGCCCCGGCATGCTAACCGCGCTCCCTCAGCGTGCCGCGTATCACTGATGCGCGGTCACGCGTCATCGGGTGCCTGCGCCCCCTGCACGCGCGTCCAGGGCTCCCCGAGGGAGCCCTGGTGTCCCGCGATGTGGGGGACGGCGGCAGGGGGTTCCGGGGGACCCGGCGGACCCGGCAGCGGGAGGAAGAAAGCCCCGATCGGAGGGCGCTCCTCCGCTGCTTCGGCGCGCGCCCGGCACCCTCCGGCGCGCGCCAGGTTACTGCTGCGGCCGAGAACGGGCAAATGCTCGAATAAACTCGGCCGCAGCAGTATATATATATATATATATATTGTGACAAACAGCTTACTCCGGGGCTCCGCCGTTTGTCCGGGACTGTTAGAACACGGTCTTTTAGGGTAGGTTAAATGATGAGGCGTCACGTACTGTTCCTTTAAACAGGTTATGCCTGGTTTATTCAGTCCCAGGCACTGAGACTGCCACAGTGCATACAACAGAAACACATCAAAACAAAAAGCTGCTCACCTGAGCGATAACTTAACTTAGATTTTCCCTAACTCAGGGTGGAAGTGGCTTTTCCACTTCCAACAACAAAACAAGGTACTTTTCAGTTTTAGACAAAAAGGAACAGAAACATTTAACCTGTTTGGGGAGAGGCTTTTCCCCTCTCTGCTTCCAGCAGCCTTCCTGTCTCCCGGCTCTTGGGGAGAGGGCAGAGGAAACAGGAAACCAGTCTTACATACCTGATTTCTAATTAGCATGACATGTGACAGAAATCAGGCAGCAGACAAACTCTGGTCTGGATCTCTCATCCCTCAGTTCCAACGCTTGCCCAACTGTGGGATGGAGTGCATGTATTATAAGGCTGCACTCCCAGGCCAAACAGGATAGAAACTGTTCAGTATCCTGGGAGCCCTATATATGGAATTTATTACCATCCCTTGGTTTCTGTCACATATCCTCCCCCCCAGCTCAGACCTCGAGGGATGAGCGACCGTGGATATTAGGGAGTGCATCCTTGACAACCCGTCAGCATTGCCATGTTTGTGCCCTGACCTGTGTTCCACAGAAAATTTAAAGGGTTGTAGGCTTAGGAACCACCTGGTCACTCTAGCATTCTTTTCTCTGTTTTGACACATCCAGGTAAGGGGTGCATGATCTGTGACCAACCGGAATTTTCTCCCCAACAGGTAGTATTTGAGCGTCTCTACAGCCCACTTTATTGCGAGACACTCTTTCTCGACTATGGAGTAATTTTTCTCCTGGGGATTTTGTTTCCTACTTAAATAAAGGATGGGGTGCTCCTCACCTTGAGACTCCTGGGAGAGTACCGCCCCCAGCCCTACCTCAGATGCGTCGGTTTGGACTACGAACTCTTTGGAGAAGTCAGGTGTGACCAACACTGGTTGGGCACAGAGAGCTTCTTTCAGGCTTCTAAAGGCCTGTTCGGTTTCGGGGGACCACTTTACCATTAGCGGTCCTCTTGCTTTTGTGAGGTCGGTTAGTGGGGTTGCCTTAGTTGCAAAATTGGGAATAAACCTTCTATAGTACCCAATTAACCCCAAAAAGGTCCTTACTTGTTTTTTTGTAACTGGCCTTGGCCAATTTTGTATCGCCTCTACTTTGAGTGTTTGGGGTTTGAGTAAACCTCTGCTAATAGAATACCCCAGATACTTGGCCTCCTCCAGACCAATAGTGCATTTAGCGGGGTTAGCAGTTAGTCCAGCAGACCGAACTGCGTCGAGCACAGCTTGGACCTTTGGAAGGTGGGATTGCCAATCTTCACTATGGATTACCACATCATCCAGGTAGGCGACAGCATACCGAGCATGTGGTTTTAACATTTTATCCATCATTCTTTGGAATGTGGCGGGAGCTCCATGTAAGCCAAAAGGCAGCACCCTATACTGAAAGAGGCCTTCTGGGGTTGAGAAGGCTGTCTTTTCTTTTGCCCTTTCTGTGAGGGGAACCTGCCAGTACCCTTTTGTTACAGTAGGTCTAGGGTCGTGAGATATCGGGCTTTGCCCAGTCTCTCTACACGTTCATCTACCCTGGGCATAGGATAAGTATCAAATTTTGACACCGCGTTTAGTTTCCGGTAGTCATTACAAAACCTTGTTGTACCATCTGGCTTTGGGACTAAGACTATAGGGCTGTTCCACCCACTTTGGGATTCCTCAATTACGCCTAGTTTTAGCATTTTTTTAACCTCTAAACTTATAGCCTCTCTTTTGGCCTCTGGGATTGGGTACGGTTTAAGGTTAACTCGGACCCCTGGTTCAGAGACTAGGTCATGTTCAATTACGCTAGTTCTACCTGGCTGTGTAGAGAAGACTTCTTTGTTTCTTCTCACTAAATTCTGAACCTCTCGTTTCTGATGAACGGACAGGGTTTCAGCTATGCTATGGAAACAAAAGAAACAGCGCACAACGCCAAATAGTGAAGCAAGTAATGCTATATATTAGTAAATACAGGGTAATAAATCTGCGTACATCAAAACAGTGGAATAGGTGCATTTAGTGTGTTTCACACAAGTTACCACTCAGCAACTGTTGTCAGAAGAGTCTGCAGCTT
Organism: Ascaphus truei; assembly: GCF_040206685.1. Classification (NCBI taxonomy): domain Eukaryota; kingdom Metazoa; phylum Chordata; class Amphibia; order Anura; family Ascaphidae; genus Ascaphus; species Ascaphus truei. The sequence continues at coordinate 185,597,844 of NC_134485.1, forward strand.
GCTTCTCTCAGCGGGGGCGCTACGTTGGTTCAGGAGCAGGATTAATGTCCAAAACCCCTCATCCAGCAGTACATCGCTCCCAAGGGGATTTCCCTTTACAGCAACCAGGCTCCGTTGCAGGTATTGGTGCTTGGTGGGACCGCTCGCGCTTCCAAGCCGTCTGGTGCAGCTCGTGTAGCTCAGCGAGCAGATCCACTGTACGGGGGTGAGACATCAGCTCTGCAAGGGTACACTCGGCGTGCCACGTTGTCGCTCCATCACGGGATACTGCGTGATGACGTCACAGTCTCCGCAGCAGCGAGGGAACCGGCAGGGAGGCAGTCAAAGTCTCTCAAAGTCTCTCATATGCCCAAAATTACCACCGGGAGTAATACTAGCAGGGTGAAGCCAATGGAGGCAATGGCAATATTAAGGCACTAGATAAAAATCATCCAACATGTTTCGTAGAATAAACTACTTCTTCAGGGAATAATTTAGCCATTACCCAGAGGTCTTAAGTACCTAACAAAGATGTCTCATTGGTCAAACAATTAAAAATGGACCAATCATCTAGACTAGGTAATGGTTAAAGTGATAGGGAAGATGAAATCATTACTTTTAAAACAACAACTTTATTAACTACATACATAATAAAAAGATTTTATAAACATATAAACTAAACCTAGCATAAATAATTAAAAGCATGCTGGAATAAAAGAAACACAATATTAGTACTAAAATAGATAGTATCATATAAAAGATGCAACTAAAAGTAACAATATAAATACGTATAGACAATAGAACAGAGCAGGGAAAACAGAGATACATAGATCAGTGATATCCCTTGGGTTTAAGTGGAGAAGGGGGCTAGAAATTTTTTTTAATAAAAATTCCTCTTAATAAAGTGCCCAGATGTCAACATCCTCATTTAACCCCTTAGGGGACATAGTATCTAACTTGTGTATCCAATATGTCTCCTTAGATGATAGTGTTTTAACTCTGTCCCCACCTCTTCTATTTACAGGAATAAACTGAATCCCCTTAAAAGTGAGACTGGACGGATCTTTGTTGTGGTGTAATAAAAAGTGTCTGGAAACACTGTGTTTTTCAAAACCGTTTTTTATATTTCTGACGTGTTCCTGGATACGAACTTTAAGGCTGCGTTTGGTTCTGCCTACATACTGATATCCACACGCACATTCCAATAAGTAAACAATGTGTGTAGATGTACATAAAATAAAGTCATCAATATTAAAAACTTCTTGTGTGTTTTTAGAATTAAATGTATTTTTGTCAGGATGTTGGTACTTACAAATACTACCCTTACCACAAATATAATTGCCTTTTGGTTTAGGCCCTAACCAGTTCTTTTGTACTGTAGTGTTATTACTTAAAAAAACATCACTAGGTGTTAGCAAATTTTTAATGTTTTTGGCTCTCCTATAGATAAACCGTGGTTTAGTGTCTAGATGTGATCCCAATATGGGATCATTGCACAAAATACCCCAGTGTTTATAAAAAAACCTTTTCGATGTCCCTATGTACAGAATTATAATCCGTAATGAAGGCCACATTTAAAATTTCATTTTTCATTATTGGGCCTATTTTATTTCTTGTCTTGGTTCTATTTTGAATTAACATATCTTTACGATCCATGTTACGTACCCTTATAATCTCTCTTTCGAGAAGTTCCTTAGGGTATCCCCTCTCTCTGAATCTCAAAAATAGTTTATTAGCCTGCTTGTCAAAAACCTCTAAACTAATGCAGTTACGTCTGAGTCTGATAAATTGCCCTCCTGGTATATTTTTTATCCATGTACTTTTGTGATTACTATTCGCCATCAGCAAATTGTTAGTATCCACCTCCTTAAAGAAGGTTTCAGTCTCCACAGTGCCATCCGCTCTGGAAGTAAGTCTTAAATCCAGAAAATCTATCTGGGTGGCATCCACCTTATGTGTAAACTCAAGGTTGAAATCATTCCTATTCAGGTTATCTACAAATGCACCGGCCGATGCATAATCACCGTCCCACACGAACAGGATGTCGTCTATGTAGCGTTTCCACACAACGACATTCCTGTGGTACGGTTCCTCGGGCACAATGAACTGAGACTCCCACTTACCCACATACAGGTTTGCGAAACTGGGGGCAAACCTAGTACCCATTGCAGTTACACAAACCTGCAGGTAGAAAGTGGAAAGAAACAGAAAATAATTATGTTTCAATATGAAACTAATAGACTCGAGAATAAATTTCCTATTTAATGGGTGCATTGTGGGGTCTACTTCCAAAAAGGAGTTGACTGCATCCAACCCTTTCTGATGGGGTATATTTGTATAGAGGGATTTTATGTCACATGTAATCCATACATATGAACTCTTCCATTTGAAATCTTTAAATAAATTTAAAACTGCAGTAGAATCCTTCAAATAAGAGGTTAATTCACCAACATACGGTTGGAGAAAAAAATCCACGTATTGACTAAGATTGGCTGTCATAGATTGTATACCTGACACGATTGGGCGTCCGGGTGGATCCACCAAGGCCTTATGTATTTTCGGCAGGTGGTAAAATATGAGGATCCTTGGGAATTCAGAAAATAGGAAGGCGAACTCTGTTGTAGTGATGACGGATAGAGTGACTGCATTATCTAATAGCGCTTTTAGTTCCCTTAAAAACTCGGCTGTGGGGTCCTTCAATAATTTGACATAGGACGATGTGTCGTTAAGAAGCCTTAAAGCTTCTTTTTCATAATCACACCTATTTTGGACTACTACGCCACCACCTTTGTCCGCCTGCCTTATAATTAGGCTTGCATCATCCTTCAATGTTTTAAGGGCTAGGGACTCGCTTACACTGAGGTTATGTTTAATGTTACCTGACTTAAAATTACGTGATAAAATGTTAAAATCATTGATGACCATATTAAAAAATGTATCAATATGATGACCCTTGGAATGTGCGGGATAGAACTTAGATTGGGTTTTGAATTCAGTATGTCTAATTTCTATTTCTTTATCAGAATTACTTGCAGCAACCATAGCAGCCTTACCAGGAATACGGTCCATATCTTGTTTCCGAAAATGTCTCTTTAGGGTAATATTGCGAGTGAACTTGTGTAGATCTTTGAACAACTGGAAGGAGCTTGGTCCACAGGTTTTGGAAAAACTCAAACCCCTTCCAAGTATGCTCAATTGATCCTTACTTAAAACTGTGGAGGAGAGATTAAAAACCCCTTTGTTTGCTAGGGTGTTCTTTCCCAAGAGTACTCTCTTCTTTTGTGCTCTGGTCCCTCCTCGTGTTCCTCGTCTGATGTAACCCTTTTCTTCCTTTTCTCTTGGGGGGTATTCTGTATATCTTTCACTGTTATTACCTTCCTTTCTAGTCTTGTTCTTATCAAGTCTAAAAAAGAAGGTGAACCTGTAGGTGGTTCAGGTCTAACTGGGCGTTTGGGTGAGTATTTAGGGAAGTTCCTGGGTGAGTATCTAGATGTCCTCGCATGGGGGTCTTTGTGCTCATATTCATAATATCTATGCTGTCCCTGTGGCCTTGAGCCATACCTAAAGCCCTCAATGTAATTTTTCCCTTTATAATTGGGATTGCGATACCCATTACCACGGTTAGAGCGTGAGCGATCTCTATAAGATCGATCATTTTTATTGGTTCTGCTCTCTCTCTTCTGTTCGTACTGCACCGACACACTTTATTAGAGCAAATACCCGGTATGTACCTGGCAGATACCTGGAATGCGCCACTCCTCACCTCTGACAAGCCCCGTTGCATTTGCCTTCCCAGCCTGGGTTCATGCCTGGCTGATGGGCGGCTGATCTGTTAAATGATAATGATTAGGATTTAATAGGCTGCAATGCTTCGCGTGTCTACCAGATGGCATAAATTCATGAATTGTAATGCAGTATATATATATATACTGTGCAGTATTGCAGCCAGCGGGAATAAAATGCTTCAATCCCTGCTTGGAAAATAACTCAATGCACTCGGGCAGAAAACAGTCACAAACCTCAATACACCCGGGTATACCCGAATTCGTGGGACTAGCCAAGCTCGAATAAAGTGTGTCGCCAGTGTAGGTGTGGTAATTTTCTTGTCTGTTCTTTGAATGTACAGACCCCCCTCTTTCTTTTTTATGGGGGATATACTCATCGCCTACTACCCTTCCTCTATCTTTTTTAGCCCAGTCCCTCTGTCTTCCTTGCTGGTAATCTAATTTGTCTCTTAAAAATTTATTGTGTTTCGTTTTTAAAAGTTCATCTTCTTCATACTCTAATTTAACTTTTAAATCATGCTCAATCTCCGAGCAATCAGTTTCTATCACTATCGGTTCTAATGCTTTAATTGCTTTCAAAATCTCCTTTTCCAAGTCTTTGATCTCACGGTTCCTTTCATATATTATTAACCTAATGAGATCATTAGAACACTCGTCCTGTATTCTGTTCCACTCCTGCATAAATTTAGGGTTATCCTTACCGAAGGTAAACTGCTTTTAATTATTTATGCTAGGTTTAGTTTATATGTTTTTAGTTTATATGTTTATAAAATAAAATCTTTTTATTATGTATGTATGTAGTTAATAAAGTTGTTGTTTTAAAAGTAATGATTTCATCTTCCCTATCACTTTAACCATTACCTAGTCTAGATGATTGGTCCATTTTTAATTGTTTGACCAATGAGACATCTTTGTTAGGTACTTAAGACCTCTGGGTAATGGCTAAATTATTCCCTGAAGAAGTAGTTTATTCTACGAAACATGTTGGATGATTTTTATCTAGTGCCTTAATATTGCCATTGCCTCCATTGGCTTCACCCTGCTAGTATTACTCCCGGTGGTAATTTTGGGCATATGAGAGACTTTGAGAGACTTTGAGAGACTTTGACTGCCTCCCTGCCGGTTCCCTCGCTGCTGCGGAGACTGTGACGTCATCACGCAGTATCCCGTGATGGAGCGACAACGTGGCACGCCGAGTGTACCCTTGCAGAGCTGAGGTCTCACCCCCGTACAGTGGATCTGCTCGCTGAGCTACACGAGCTGCACCAGACGGCTTGGAAGCGCGAGCGGTCCCACCAAGCACCAATACCTGCAACGGAGCCTGGTTGCTGTAAAAGGGAAATCCCCTTGGGAGCGATGTACTGCTGGATGAGGGGTTTTGGACATTAATCCTGCTCCTGAACCAACGTAGCGCCCCCGCTGAGAGAAGCAAGCTGCAGACTCTTCTGACAACAGTTGCTGAGTGGTAACTTGTGTGAAACACACTAAATGCACCTATTCCACTGTTTTGATGTACGCAGATTTATTACCCTGTAATTACTAATATATAGCATTACTTGCTTCACTATTTGGCGTTGTGCGCTGTTTCTTTTGTTTCCATTTCTTAGAGTGTGGGGGGTGCTGAGCCACCCCCTGTGTTTATAGCAGCAGACGCCTCTACAAATACACGGTTATGTGATATAATTTTCTTCATATATACACCCTCACTGTGGTTATTGTGATTTATTCCTTGGTCACTTATTTATGTGGTTTAGTCACTGCACTATATTTATATTCTAAATTCTGGGTTAGATAGTAGCGCACAGTATTTTCTCTGTTTTTCAGCTATGCTAACCTCTGGGTCAGTTTCTCGATTCTCTGACTGACCTGGGGGTACTAGGGTTAACAAGACCTCTCTATCTTTCCAGGGCTTAAGTAGGTTTATATGGTAAATTTGCTCAGGTTTCCTCCTACCTGGCTGTCTCACCTTATAATTTACTTCTCCCACTCTTTCCAAGACCTCATATGGCCCATGCCACTTAGCAAGGAATTTACTCTCTACGGTGGGAACCAGAACTAGTACCCTATCGCCTGGAAAAAAAATTCTGACCCTAGCACCCTTATTATACGTATTCCTCTGTGCTTCTTGAGCTTTTTCCATGTGTTCCCTCACTATAGGTAGGACTGCAGCTATGCGGTCCTGCATCTGGGCAACATGCTCTATTACACTTCTGTAAGGGGTAACCTCATGTTCCCAAGTCTCTTTGGCTATATCCAGTAAGCCCCTTGGGTGTCGGCCATACAATAGTTCAAACGGGGAGAAGCCTGTGGATGATTGGGGAACTTCCCTAATGGCAAATAACAGGTATGGTAACAAACAATCCCAGGTTTTCCCATCCTTATCGACCGCCCGGCGTAACATGCTCTTTAAGGTTTTATTGAACCGTTCCACTAAACCATCTGTTTGTGGATGATAGACTGAGGTTCTGAGATGCTTGATTTTTAGGAGTTTACATAACTCTTTTGTTACTTGGGACATAAATGGTGTTCCTTGGTCAGATCAGATCTCTTTAGGAATTCCGACCCGGGAAAACAGAACTATTAACTCTTTTGCTATGTTTTTAGCAGAGGTGCTACGTAGGGGAACTGCCTCCGGATATCGGGTGGCATAATCTAATATTACCAATATATGCTGATGTCCCCTAGCGGACTTTATTAGGGGTCCTACTAGATCCATAGCAATCCGGTCAAATGGCACCTCTATTATGGCGAAGGGGTACCAATGGGCTACGGTACGCTTTGAACGGGGCGGTGATCTGACATTCTGGGCATGAGGAGCAATAATTTGTAATTTCTGCCAGAACCCCAGGTCAATAGAAGCTTCGGAAACCTTTTCTTTTGTCTTTTCCACCCCTAGGTGTCCCCCCAATGGGTGACTATGTGCGAGGTGTAATACTACATTACGGAATGTCCGTGGTACCAACAATTGTTTAGTTGTAACTGATTTCCTTTTATCAACCCGATATACTAGGTCATTCTCTACCTCGAAGTAGGGGTAGGCAAGTGACCTATCTGGTTGGCCAGGAGTACTATTCTGGTCCCTTATATTCCCCCTTGCTACTGCTAATGTGGGGTCTTCCCACTGGGCCTTCTTAAAACTCCCAGGATTGACCTCTAGGTCAGCGAGGGTCTTATCCTGTTCTGGGGTGGTAAGTGCCTGTTCAACATCTTGATTTGGGGAATTCCCTACCAAGGTAGCCATTGGGAAGGGAATTTTACAGCACTCCTCCTTTTTCCCCTTCTTATTTGGGCACTCGTCAACCTCTATTTCTGAAAAAGGGAAAGGATTTGTTTCTTCTGTTACTTCGTTATGGTCCGCTATCGAACTCTGGGCGCTATTCTGAGAGGAGGACCACATTTTTAGAAAATGGGGAAAGTCGGTCCCTATTAACACATCATGTGCCAGTTTGGGTACTATACCCACATTGAAATCTAAAGAACCAAACTCTGTTTCAAAAAAAACATCAACAGTGGAATATTCGTGATTATCCCCATGTATACAACAAATTGCCACTCTTTGTGAACTGTTTACCTGTTTCTTCTTAATGGGCAACAGGTATTCGGACACTCGTGTGACCATGCTCCCAGAGTCAAGAAGTGCCCGAACCCTCTTACCATTAACCTTTACAAATGCCCACAGATGGTTATTCAAGGGGTCCTCTGGGCTAGGGCCCATACATTGGGACCACAGCGAATAAGGTTCAACGCTGTTGCATTGCATGGGTTCAGCATTTAGTGGCAGACTTTCGCGGTGTGGCCCCTCTCATAACAATTTACACATTTAGGTATATAGTCTGTGTCCCACTTAGAGCCTTTTTTCGGCTCGCCATGTTGGCTGTTGCCCTTAGTGTGCGAGCCATTGTTACTGGTGCTGTGTGAATGCGGTCGTCGCTCTTCAGCCCCCCTTAACCCTGGTACCCTTTTACCGTCTCTGGAAGAGTCCTGGAACCTTGGGTAGTGGGGATGCTCCACGACTATGGGTTGCGGGTGCTCTTCTGCTGCATTGTACCTTTCTACGAGGGCCACCAGCTCGTCTGCATTGTGGGGGTCACTCTGACTGACCCAACGGCGTAGGGCAGAGGGAAGTTTCCTCAAGAACTGGTCCATGACCAACCGCTCCACGATGTGGCTTGCTGAGTTGATCTCGGGTTGTAGCCACTTCCGAGTGAGGTGGATGAGGTCATACATCTGGCTTCGGGTGGCTTTATCCGACGTGAAGGACCATGCGTGGAAACTTTGGGCATGAACAGCCGTGGTTACGCCAAGGCGGGCGAGGATCTCGAACTTCAATTTTGCATAGACGTTAGCTTCGGCTGGCTCTAGATCAAAGTAAGCCTTCTGGGATTCGCCGCTTAGGAAGGGTGCGATTAGACTGGCCCACTCAGCTTCTGGCCATCCCTCTCTCTGTGTCGTGCGTTCAAATGTAAGAAGATAGGTTTCCACATCATCCGAGGGCCCCATCTTCTGGAGGTAGTGGCTTGCCCTGGTCATTTTCGGGACTGGGGCTGCCTCTGCCAGTGGAAGGTTACTGATAGTCCCCCTCAGGATCTCGAGTTCCTGCCCGCATTCTCCACCATATGTGACAAACAGCTTACTCCGGGGCTCAGCCGTTTGTCCGGGACTGTTAGAAAACGGTCTTTTAGGGTAGGTTAAATGATGAGCCGTCACGTACTGTTCCTTTAAACAGGCTATGCCTGGTTTATTCAGTCCCAGGCACTGAGACTGCCACAGTGCATACAACAGAAACACATCAAAACAAAAAGCTGCTCACCTGAGCGATAACTTAACTTAGATTTTCCCTAACTCAGGGTGGAAGTGGCTTTTCCACTTCCAACAACAAAACAAGGTACTTTTCAGTTTTAGACAAAAAGGAACAGAAACATTTAAACTGTTTGGGGAGAGGCTTTTCCCCTCTCTGCTTCCAGCAGCCTTCCTGTCTCCCGGCTCTTGGGGAGAGGGCAGAGGAAACAGGAAATCAGTCTTACATACCTGATTTCTAATTAGCATGACATGTGACAGAAATCAGGCAGCAGACAAACTCTGGTCTGGATCTCTCATCCCTCAGTTCCAACGCTTGCCCAACTGTGGGATGGAGTGCATGTATTATAAGGCTGCACTCCCAGGCCAAACAGGATAGAAACTGTTCAGTATCCTGGGAGCCCTATATATGGAATGTATTACCATCCCCTGGTTTCTGTCACAATATATATATATATATATATATATATATATATATATATATATATATAAACCATACAATACCGTTTGAAGCACGAGATCAGGAGACAGCACTCTGGTAAGTTTGATCACAAGTTTTGTATTGAAAAAGACACATAAACCGACGTTTCGGTCACCCAGTGGGACCTTTCTCAAGGTGGTGCTATATATATATACACACAGATGCAGCGGCCATTATTTTAAGAAATCACGCACCGTTTTCGTGTGCGCTGCTTGTGACGTGGGAAGGGAGAACCAGGCTTATAATAAAGGGCAAGCTCACTTGGTTACCCGTGACCCGTGTTTTGGGGTCCTAGAGTGTCAGCTCTTGGGCCCGGGCATTGTGTATATGAGACAATTGCCGTTTGTGTTTTAACGTTTCCAGAGGTTCTTGGACGCCCTGCTTCAGCACAGAGCAGGAAAAGGAAAAAATGGGTATGAAGGGGTTAAAAGATATCTGCAGGTATACATGGAATCCTTAGTATAGCAAGTGGCTCCCCAGTATAGCAGAGGTACCCACATAATGTACATGCCCAGGTATCCTGAGCCTAGAGTAGGGGTTCAGGAAGGTGCTCACGCTAAGGTTATGAAGCTGAGCAGATTTGCATAGTTTTAAAAGTATTTTTCTAATGTGTGCCAGGAATGAGGCTAGTGATTTGTAGGGGGGATTTACATGACAGGCAGGGGACAGGATACTTTAAAAGATTCACCCTGCTAGTTTATGACTAACCATTCCAGGGGGCAAGTAAGCATAACAGAAGGCCTGGCTTATAAGGGACCCTGGGGAGAGGCCCTCCAGGACGTATACAAAAGTTAGAGCTTCAAAGGGGTTAAACAGCTGGTCAGCAACTGGGGGGATTCTTTGACCAGAACCAAATATTCTGTCACTGGGCACTGGGGTTTGACCAGGCATGCTAAGCGGGGGGACATGGGTGAAGCTTGTTGCCCGGTTACCAGGACTACTGGCAATCCTGCAATAGGGCAGAATTTGGCTGCCAAGCCAAGATTGGTGCCCCATTACCCAGGTAGGGTTTTGAAGGTATTATAAGCTGGTGCAGGCCATGGGGAAGTCATTCTCTTCTGTAACATCAAGAAGGAGGGGGTGGGGGTGAAGAGGAGTTTTATCACCATCACAGATTTGAACCCTGCTCAAGATTCATCAGTTCTAAGAGATCCATCTAAGTCCATCAGTTCCATCTTGTGTGATTCACGTGAGATTCAGTCCCATTTGAGAAGTTCCAGCTCTGAGTAAATCTTCTAAATTTCTCGGAGGATAAATGACCCGAATTCAACAGCAAGAGGCTACAGGAAGGAGACGTAGCCTGGAATATTTTGCTGTGTGTTTGCAATTAGGAAAGATTAGGTTTGTTATCCTAGTTTCCAAAGTAAGTGTGTCTTTTTACTGTATTTTTGTGTAACATAGTTGTGTGCGTTCATTAGGTGAATAAACGCAATTTATTTTTATCTCTCTGCTTGCTCAATCAATGATCCCGGTAATTAAAAGTCTTAATAAGCTGGGTCCATCGTGACACTACTGTACTCCATGCGGCATGAACGCGGCCAAACGCCCCAGGCACACGTGTTTATCACGGTTGCTTTGTTTGAATTTCATGGATTGTGAGCAATTAAATGCAATGAAATTAATGAATTGTAATGTGTACAGTACTGTGCTACTGTGTCATTTTCAGGTGTTTAAAAGCCACAACACTAAAATGCCATTTACTGCACTCGCCTGCACTCGCGTCTTAAGGCGGTATGGTTGGAAGAAATCCCATACCATGACATAGGTATTCTGAGGTATACACCGCATGATTTGTTAAAATAATGCATCTGTATGTGTATGTATGTATGTATGTATGTATGTATATATATATATATATACAGTGTTCGACAAATCACCCAAAAATCTACTCGCCCAACCAAAAAATCTACTCGCCACCTAGTCCCGCCCCCAACCCCGCCCCTAGTCCCGCCCCCAATCCCGCTTTAAAATAAAATATATAATTAAAATTAAAATACATTTAATAAATTCCTAGTCAGAACAACATTCGTTTTTGACAAATGTATTTAGTGTGTGTGTGTGTGTGTGTAAGTGTCGGATCTAGAAATAAAAGCCAGGTGTGGATGACTAGTTTCCTGAACCCCTTAACCAGTGTCTGGACGTCCCCGCTTCACAATATCTAAAGCAGCAATCCCGCCTGGGATCTTACCTGATCCGCAGTCCCTCAATGTCCAGGCACCTCATTCCCGCAATGTTATAAGTTGGAGGGGATGTGTTCCCTACCTGTCTTCTGGGTTAGGGGGGATTCCGATGTCTTCCGTGTGAAGCTTGAGTCAGATCTGGAAGAAAGCAGTATAGGTTATTTTGGTGTAGTATAGGACAGTTAAGATATATAGGGTAAATAAGATATCCAGATACAGAGAGGGGGAGAGAGAGGAAGAGAGAGAGGGGGAGAGAGAGGGAGAGAGAGAGAGAGGAAGAGAGGAAGACAGAGAGAGAGGAAGAGAGAGAGGAAGAGAGAGGAAGAGAGAGGAAGAGAGAGAGAGAGAGAGAGAGAGAGAGAGAGAGAGAGAGAGAGAGAGAGAGAGAGGAAGAGAGAGAGAGAGAGGAAGAGGAAGAGAGGGAGAGAGAGGAAGAGAGAGAGAGAGGAAGAGAGAAAGAGAGAGAGAAGAAGAGAGAGAGAGAGGAAGAGAGGGAGAGAGAGGAAGAGAGGGAGAGAGAGAGAAAGAGAGAGAAAGGGAGAGAGAGAGGAAGAGAGAGGGAGGAAGAGAGGGAGAGAGAGGGAGAGAGAGGGAGAGAGGGAGAGCGAGGAAGAGAGGGAGAGAGGAAGAGAGGGAGAGAGGAAGAGAGGGAGAGAGAGGAAGAGAGAGAGGGAGAGAGAGAAAGAGAGAGAGGAGAGAGAGAAAGAGAAAAAAGAGACAGAGGAGGGAGAGAAAAAGAGACAGAGGAGAGAGAAAAAGAGACAGAGGAGGGAGAGAGAAAAAGAGACAGAGGAGGGAGAGAGAAAAAGAGAGAGGAGGGAGAGAGAAAAAGAGACAGAGGAGGGAGAGAGAAAAAGAGACAGAGGAGGGAGAGAGAAAAAGAGAGAGGAGGGAGAGAGAAAAAGAGACAGGAGAGAGAAGGAGACAGAGGGGGGAGAGAAAGAGAGGGGAGAGAAAGAGAGAGGGGAGAAAGAGACCAGAGAGAGGGGAGATGGGGGAGACCAGAGAGAGGGGAGACCAGAGAGGGGGGAGACCAGAGAGATGGGAGACCAGAGAGGGGGGGAGACCAGAGAGAGGGGAGACCAGAGAGAGGGGAGACGGGGGAGACCAGAGAGAGGGGAGACGGGGGAGACCAGAGAGAGGGGGGAGACCAGAGAGAGGGGGGAGACCAGAGAGAGGGGAGACGGGGGAGACCAGAGAGAGGGGAGACCAGAGAGGGGGGAGACCAGAGAGGGGGGAGACCAGAGAGGGGGGAGACCAGAGAGGGGGGAGACCAGAGAGAGGGGAGACGGGGGAGACCAGAGAGAGGGGAGACAGGGGGAGACTAGAGAGAGGGGAGATGGGGGGAGACCAGAGAGAGGGGGGCAGGGGTGACTGACTGACCGGGGCAGGGGTGACTGACTGACCGGGGCAGGGGTGACTGACTGACCGGGGCAGGGGTGACTGACTGACCGGGGCAGGGGTGACTGACTGATTGGGGGGGGGGGGAGGTACCTCTGGTGTCACACATACTCCCATACACACATACACATTCTCCTATATATATACATACACACACACACACACACACATACATACACACACTCCCACATACATACACACACTCCCACATACATACACACACTCCCACATACATACACACTCCCACATACATACACACACTCCCACATACATACACACACTCCCACATACATACACACACTCCCACATACATACACACACTCCCACGTACATACACACACTCCCACGTACATACACACACTCCCACGTACATACACACACTCCCACGTACATACACACTCCCACATACATACACACACTCCCACATACATACACACACTCCCACATACATACACACACTCCCACACACATACACACACACACACACACACACACACACACAGGCCGCGACCAGCACCACCACGCTCCCCCGCCCATCTCCTGCTCCGCTCCCACATGAGGGGGTTCCCCCGCTCCCATCACCCGGCGCGCTCTCTGACGCGGGACCGGGGGGAAGCGGGGACATGAGGGGGCATCCCCTGCTCCCATCACCCAGCGCGCTCTCTGACGCGGGACTGGGGGGAAGCGGGGACATGAGGGGGCATCCCCTGCTCCCATCACCCGGCGCGCTCTCTGACGCGGGACCGGGGGGAAGCGGGGGGGGGGGGGGAAGCGGGGACATGAGGGGGCATCCCCCGCTCCCATCACCCGGCGCGCTCTCTGACGCGGGACCGGGGGGAAGCGGGGGGGGGGAAGCGGGGACATGAGGGGGCATCCCCTGCTCCCATCACCCGGCGCGCTCTCTGACGCGGGACCGGGGGGAAGCGGGGGGGGGAACCGGGGACATGAGGGGGCATCCCCCGCTCCCATCACCCGGCGCGCTCTCTGACACGGGACCGGGGGGAAGCGGGGGGGGGGGGGAAAGCGGGGACATCCCCCGCTCACATCACCCGGCGCGCTCTCTGACACGGGACCGGGGGGAACCGGGGACATGAGGGGGCATCCCCCGCTCCCATCACCCGGCGCGCTCTCTGACACGGGACCGGGGGGGAAGCGGGGGGGGGGGGAAAGCGGGGACATCCCCCGCTCACATCACCCGGCGCGCTCTCTGACACGGGACCGGGGGGAACCGGGGACATGAGGGGGCATCCCCCGCTCCCATCACCCGCCGCGCTCTCTGACACGGGACCGGGGAGGAAGCGGGGGGGGGGGAACGGGGACATGAGGGGGCATCCCCCGCTCCCATCACCATAACTGCGGGCAGCAGGAGCACCGGGGAGGGGAGGGAGGTGGAGGAAGGCACAGATAATACTTACTGTGTCCTCCATCCTCCATGGGAAAAAAATGGCCGCTCGTTGGGGGCTGGCTCATATAGAGCCTGGCCGCGTGCCCACAAAGCCTGGGAGCGCGCGCCAATCATCTGTCAGGTAGGGCGAGTTTTTTTTTTTTTTCAGCCAGCGCGAGCAGGGAAATTTCAGCGCGAGCAGGGAAAATTTAAAAAACAAAACACGTGTGCTGCTTGGGCCAATAGTTACTCGCCCGGGGGTTAAATCCACCCGCCCCGGGCGAGTAAATGTATAGGATTGTCGAACACTGTATATATATATAGTTAGATCCGGAAATAATTGGACACTGATACAAGTTTTGTTATTTCGGCTGTGTAACAAAATAAATTCAAGTTACAGTTAAATAATGAATATGGGCTTAAAGTGCAGTCTATCAGCTTTAATTTGAGGGTATTCACATCCAAATTGGAGGAAGGGTTTAGGAATTACATCACTTTAATATGTAGCCCCCTCTTTTTCAAGGGACCAAAAGTAATTGGACAATTGACTCAAAAGCTGTTTCATGGAAAGGTATGGGCTATTCCTTCTATAGTCATGCCTAACAATGCCTACTGTCATCTCTCCTGCTGGCAGCAAGACCTGGTAAGTTACAGGAGTGCCAGAAGTAATTATGGAGGTTTGCCCTCACACCCTGGTGAGGTGCCCTATGTATGGATGGGAGTGGCTACATGTTCTGAGTCCATTTTTAGTGACCTCAGAGATGTGCCTGCCTCCTGAGGTATACTGCACCGACACACTTTATTCGAGCAAATACCCAGTATGTACCTGGCAGATACCTGGAATGCGCCGCTCCTCACCTCTGAAAAGCCCCGTTGCGTTTGCCTTTCCAGCCTGGGTTCATGCCTGGCTGACGGGCGGCTGATCTGTTAAATGATAATGATTAGGATTTAATAGGCTGCAATGCTTCGCGTGTCTACCAGATGGCATAAATTCATGAATTGTAATGCAATATATATATATATATATATATATATATATATATATATATATATATATACTGTGCAGTATTGCAGCCAGCGGGAATAAAATGCTTCAATCCCTGCCTGGAAAATAACCCAATGCACTCGGGCAGAAAACAGTCACAAACCTCAATACACCCGGGTATACCCGAATTCGTGGGACTAGCCGAGCTCGAATAAAGTGTGTCGCCAGTGTATAAGGCACTGCACTGCCTAAAGTTAGTGTGTGTGGTTGCTGCGAGTGGATGGTGCAAGGTGAAGCAGCCAGTTAAAGGTGCCCACTAGTGCAGTAACTAGTGGCATCAATTTATATCAAGCCGGAGAAGGCCAACTGTGTCCAGGGACCTGGCACAGGGGTGATCTCCCTACAGGGAGAGGAGATCCCACTCCATTGGGAGGGCGTACCTTTTGAAGGGAATCACGGAGAATGTGGGGCTGAGACGGTTTACTGCGATGGGCAGCTCGCCCACCTCTGATACAATAAAGATGACTTGTGCAAAGAGAACAACCTGGTGTGAGTTTGCAATTACTCTCCTGGGGCCCTCACCACCAAGAAGTAGTTCCTCATCAGGACCATCTACCTGCATACGCATAGATCCTGATGAGGTGGAGGCGCTGCACATGATGTAAGTAGGACTCGTCACCCACTACCTCAGATACCTGTCTTGATTGACATCCCCCAATACCATCAAGCGGGAGACTCAGGAGTCCTGTTGCCTACAGGTGCACCACCATACACAGACATGTAACGGGCTGGATAGACCACAGGGGCAAATGTGAGATTGGGTGGGTCAGACCAGACAAGAACACCCGTTACACTTAATTATTTCATCATCAATTAAGCAGGTAAAAGGTCTGGAGTTGATTCCAGGTGTGGCATTCGCATTTGTAAGCTGTTGCTGTGAACCCACAACATGCGGTCAAAGGAGCTCTTAATGCAAGTGAAACAGGGCATACTTAGGCTGCAAAAAAAAGAAAATCCATCAGAGAGATAGCAGGAACATTAGGAGTGGCCAAATCAACAGTTTAACGAAAAAACAGGATAGGTGGCGCTAACTAGACTATAATGACAAAGTAAGTAACTAATTCAACATACAAAGATAAATGCACATTTGCGTATTGCAAGAACAAAACCTTATAAATTGTAATACAAATATATAAGTGGCTGCCGCTGATACAATTCTGACCCCCTGGTCAGAAAATAACTAGATGAAAAAGAAATGCGTATCTATGGCGCGTAACATATAAATATATGTAAAAAGGATATAAACAGCCGAGCCTGGTGGATGTGCAGATCTCAGGGTGTCTCCAATATGATGTAATTCGTGCACTTTATTTATTCTTTTTAAGCACGAATTACATCTTATTGGAGACACCCGGAGATCTGCACATCCACCAGGCTCGGCTGTTTATATCCTTTTTACATATATTTATATGTTAGGCGCCATAGATACGCATTTCTTTTTCAAATCAACAGTTTGGTACATTCTGAGAAAAAAAGAACGCACTGGTGAGCTCTGCAACACAAAAAGGCCTGGACGTCCATGGAAGACAACAGTGGTGGATGATCGTAGGATCCTTTCCATGGTAAAGATAAACCCTTTCACAACATCCAGCCAAGTGAAGAATACTCTCCAGGAGATAGGCGTATCATTATCCAAGTCTACCATAAAGAGAAGACTTCACAAGAGCAAATACAGAGGGTTCACCACAAGGTGCAAACCATTCATAATCCTCAAGAATAGAAAGGCCAGATTAGACTTTGCCAAACAATATCTAAAATAGCCAGCCCAGTTCTGGAACAGCATTCTTTGGACAGATGAAACTAATATCAACCTGTACCAGAATGATGGGAAGAAAAAAGTATGGAGAAGGCTTGGAACGGCTCATGATCCGAAGCATACCACATCATCTGTAAAACACGGTGGAGGCAGTGTGATGGCATGGGCATGCATGGCTTACAATGGCACTGGGTCACTAGTGTTTATTGATGATGTGACAAAAGACAGAAACAGCCGGATGAATTCTGAAGTGTATAGGGATATATTGTCTGCTCAGATTCAGCCAAATTCAGCGAAGTTGATTGGACGGCGCTTCACTTTACAGATGGACAATGACCCAAAACATACTGCGAAAGCAACCCAGGAGTTTTTTAAGGCAAAGAAGTGGAATATTCTGCAATGACCCAGTCAATCACCTGATCTCAACCCAATTTCACTTGCTGAAGACAAAATTTAAGGCAGAAAGACCCACGAACAAACAACAACTGAAGACAGCTGCAGTAAAGGCCTGGCAAAGCATCACAAAGGAGGAAACCCAGCGTTTGGTGATGTCCATGCGTTCCAGACTTCAAGCAATCATTGCCTGCAAAGGATTCTCGACAAAGTATTAAAAATGAACATTTTGGGGGGCGTGGCCAGGACACAGACGGAGATGGTCGTGTAGGAGAGGAGCTCCTCAGACCCACGTATAAACCCACCAATACTGGCACTTTCCCCCCAAAATTCCCCCCCTAAAAACGAACCCCTTGGTCTACATACCCTGCAGATATGGCTGGCAGACAAAAAGCTCAATCGACTCAGGGCGTCACCAAATACTTTGCCCCTTCCCCACGGAGCTCAGAGGCAGCATCCAGAAATCAAGATGGTGCCGGATCATCTAACCCACGAGGCCCCAAGCACGCAGCTTCAGATCGGGACCGATCTGAGGAGCCTCCCCCGACAAAGGAAGGGCTCACCCGCGAGTACATGAAAGAACTCATGGCCTCAATGTTAGATAACCTACATACATCACTGCAGGCAGACTTAAGAGCCGCAGTTATCGAATTGAAGCAGGACATAACAGGCCTCAATGAGCGTACATCGGCCCTGGAGGCCAAAATGGCGGACACTACGCAAGCCCAGGAATCGGCCGCAAACGAAATCTACCGGCTAGGGGCAGAGGTACAAAGCCTCCGTGACTGCCTGGAAGACCAAGAGAACCGCGACCGGCGGCAAAATATTCGGATACGCGGTATCCCAGAATCGGTGCCCCCAGGTCAATTAAAGGCTTACCTCTTGGATTTCTTTACTTCATTATGCGGGGACCTAGACCACAAAGATCTGGAAATGGATAGAGCCTACCGCACATTGGGCCCGTGGTCTGAGGAACCGAACCGGATGAGAGATGTTATTGCCCGCCTCCATAGGTACTCAGTAAAGGAAAGGAAAATGGAGGTTTGCCGAGCCAAGGAGCCCATCACGTTCAAAGAGGACCCCCTACAAATATATAATGACCTCTCCAAAACCACGGTCAACTGCCGCAAGGAGCTAAGACCTCTAACAGTCTTACTACGAGACAACGCGGTCAAATATAAGTGGGGGTTCCCATTTAAGCTCCTGGTGCAGCGAAACGGCAAATTCCTCTCAATTAAACATCCAGAAGATATGGAACAATTTGCCAGGGCACTAAACCTCACACCTCCTCCTAGCTGGAGCACTGACACCACTGGTCCGGCGGAACCTCCGATCAGAGCGTCAGAAAGACTAGCGGGGCAGAGGGACCAATGAAACAAATAAAGAAATCAGGTCCCTACCCATTGCTCTAACCAAAATACCGAGCCACAGACTGGTCTAACCGCCCACCGAGACTGAGCAGCAAACGTGAAGCAAATGCCGTCGATCAGCAACCCACCATCACGTCACCGCCGAAAGGAGGGAAGCAGCCAGCAAGAAATAGCACCGCACCCAAACTCAACCCCGACGTCTCTTACCCTGCCAGCAGCACTTACCTGATAAGAGGGCCGAGGACCGAAGCGACCAGAGGAGTACAGCCCAGCTGCACACATGGGGAGATGGAAGCGGGAGGGAGAAGGGGCGCACCCCGACCTCTGTCGCATTTTTTATTCTCTCCCCTGCTCAATCCTTACCCAGCCTTCTGTGCGACACTACCGGGACCTGAAGCCCTAGCCAAATAGCCGAAACTCCACGAGAACTGTAACCTCCGGGCGAAGGGCTGGAAGCCCCAACAAGCGTGAGTAATTGACACCCAGCATTCCGGTCTAGCATATATGGCCGAAATCCGACTGCTGAAGCAGACCCGAATAGAAGGGGGGGGGGGGGCGCTCCACGAGTCTAAATCTAGGCTGCGTACCGGAGGGCCCTAGATAACTAAGCCATAACTACCATTAAACTCCATAGACCCCAGGCCTAACTCACAGCTTAGAAAATGCTTCCCCGGCTAAATAACAAGTAGAAATATACATCTGGATCGGCCAATTACTGTTATTATTAAGATATAGAACCAAAACCCCTCCGGGCGGATTTTATCGTCGGGACTATGCTATCACGTTTGACTCTGGGAACTGGCGCTAGCTAATGTGACTCGATGAACAATTGGAATGAGCCTCACCAAGCTGTTACTCCCACCCCTATATTAGACCACAAGGATCTTTTTTTCTACCCTTACCAATACCTAGATAGCCATGAATACCTTATAAGACTGTTATTGCAAATGTTGTTATCTACGTTAATATGTTTGATGAAGCTGATTATTGTCATTTAGGCTGTTAGATATGTTGATATGTTACACACACAAAATGGCCATGAGTAGACCAACGGCCCGCGCAGACATGATTAGACACCACAGTAGCTATAAATGCAGTCATGCCAGAAATCAATGTTAACTATAATGAACACCATCGCAACCCAAGTAAACCCACCCCTCCATCCCTCCCCCCCTCTAATCCTCCCCCTCTTACCCCTCCCCCTGGCCCTTCCACCCCCCACACGGAACCTGTCACCCCTCCCCTTCATACCGCCTCGAGTTGCATAAGAGATATATGCATACCCGGATCACACATGCAAACAGATCTCTGTGCGGCTACAGTCACATAGACACACAGGAAATTAGACTGCATATACCGCAGAGGTGGCGAATAAAGTAGACCCAACACTAAGACCCCCCCTCTTGCGCTCCTGCCCCCTCCCCTATCCCCCACCCTCTCTTCCCCCCCCCTCCTATACCCCCCCCCCGTATTGCCATCCCCTTCCCCCCCTCCCACCCCTTCGCTTCTCCCCGCAGAACTCAACATAGCAACACAATTACACCTAGAGACATTGCCAAACTCTTCGCTGGCGACTGCTATACCTTACCACATAAATAAAGGTCTAACTCCCAACTCATAGCCCAGAAAATGCTCCCCCACATAGACCACAGAACGAACTGTACTCCCGAAACTGCCATTTACCAGGTAAGGGATATTAACTCACAGGAATGAGGTTAGATGTGGGAACGTGCTTACATGTTCAACTCCTGGAACTGTCGCAAGCTACTGTGACTGAATGAACAATGGGATTGACCCTCTCCATGTGGTCAACTGCATCGAGATGTTAAAACACAAGGGCAAATCCCTCATCCTCACTAATAACTGTCTAGCCATGTATATCTGATAGGAATGTTACTAGAAATGTTGTTAAATATGTTATTATGTTTGAAGAAGGCAACTGCCTCCATTTAGGCTGCTAAATAGACTGTTATACTAAACATACAGACTCTACACGGGTAGGTCTGCAGACCATGCAGCCCGACCAACCATCATTGTAACAGCAGCGACTGCCACACCAGAGTAGACAGATACCTGCAAAAAAGATCAATACTGCCCAAGACTACCCTCCCCCCTACCCCCCCCTCCCCTATCCCCCACCCCCTCCACGGAACTTACCATTCCTCCCCTCCATGCTGCCTAGAATTACACAAGAGATACATGACTACCCTAGTCAACCATGCACGCACACCTCTGTGAAAAGGGAACCACGCAAACACATAAGGTTGTAGTCTGCCAATACCACAGAGGTGGGGAACAAACTACAGCCAATCAAGGCCCCCTTGATTGTGCCCCCCCCCCAAAACACCACCCCCCTTCCCCCTCCCTTCCACCACCCCTCCCTCCCCCCCACCCCCCCTCCTCCATACCCTCGACGCTGGAACTACCCCCGAAGGGCTCCCCAGCCCGAATGCCGGTCACCCGGAGACCTGGCAACACTCTATTAGGCCCAAACCTGGACCTATTCATCTCTCTTCTTCCTCTGCTGGTTCTGTCCCAGCAGATCTTGACCCCCACCTCCCTTCCCCGCCTCAAATCTCCTTGGCCTATCAGGCCCATCCTGATCAAAACACATACCTACCCTAGTTATTTGCTGGGGTATAAAGAACATACAAAACATAGAATCCAGACATCCCCTAGTGGGAAAGGTGGGGCCACGGGGTCAAATACAACAAAACGACCTAATGGCCAAATCATCCCCGATTAAGATCAGCTCACTCAATGTCAAAGGCCTGCAAAATAACAGGAAAAGAAGACTAGCTCTTCAAGATATGAAAAAATCAGGGGGTGACATCATATTCATGCAGGAGACCCACTTCACATCCCAAGAGCCCCCAAATTTATTCAAAAAAGTGTTCCCAGTGTGCTTTTTTGCATCATTTAGTAGTAAAAAAAGGGGGGTAGCTATCCTAATCTGACAAGGCACCCCATTCAATCACGTCAAAACAACAGTGGACCCAGAGGGTATATTTTTAGTGGTATACAGCTCGCTAGCAGGTTTGGCAATTGCTCTGATCAATGTGTATGTCCCCAATGAGAACCAAACAGAGTTTTTGAAAACCGTTCTCAAGGGCATTGACCCAGGATACTTGTCATCAATGCTCGTTGGTGGATACCTGAATATGGTCCTAAACCCTGCGGAGGACAAATCATCCACAATGGGTCGCCCCCACACAGCCCACTCCCACCACACTGGGAAAAGGTTCAGGGGGATTCTCCAAGAATTTTCGTTGGTAGATATCTGGAGATCCCAGCACCAGGGCCAGAGGGACTACACCTTTTACTCAACACCTCACCAGACCTATTCGCGCATTGACTATTTTTTAGCAACTAAAAATGTCCTGGAGGCCTCTACTTAGGCAGACATTGGCCCGATCACCTGGTCAGATCACATCCCCATCACAGTAACCCTATCGGTGCTATTCATAAAAACTACATCTTATTCATAGAGACTAAATGATTCTTTGCTGAACCATCCTGAGATAGAGAGGGCGATTAAAACCTCACTTAAGGACTACTTCTTCTTTAACACAGGATCAGTCACGTCTCCAGCAATCCTATGGGAGGCCCATAAGGCGGCAATTAGAGGTAAATTTATCTCTATAGCATCCCATAGGAAAAAGGTCAAACACAAATTGATTAAAGACCTCACTGATAAAATTACCTCGCTGGAGCAAGCACACAAAGCTAACCCCTCAAAGAGAATCTATAAATTATTGTCCGCGGCCAGATTAAATCTTAAACAAGTGCAATTAGAAGATGTAGAGAAAGCCCTCAAATGGACAAACCAACAGTACTACGATAAGGGCAACAAGGCTGATATACTGTTGGCTAGCAGATTGAGAGGCATACAGAAAAGATCCCAAATAACGGCGATCAAGAATAGGCCTGGTGAGGTACAATACAGCGATAATAAAATAGCGGCAGAGTTTACCAAATACTATACCGAATTATATAATTTACGATCCAAGAACAGTCGACCTGAACCAATTGCATCAGACTCTATAAAAAAATATTTAGATAAATGTCATCTCCCTACATTAACAGAAGAGGAGAATGCTGTTCTAAACGCGGAGATAACAAAAGAGGAACTAGAAGCGGCGGTAAAGGTATTAAAACTCGCTAAGTCCCCTGGCCCAGACGGTTTCACCAATGTCTATTACAAGAGATTTCTACCAATCCTCTCCACGCATCTAATAAAAATGTTCAACCATTTTATGGAAGGGAATCCAATCCCCACCTCAATGTCTCTAGCAAACCTGGCCATTATACATAAAGAAGGCAGAGACTCGATGCAATGTGGAAGCTACCGTCCAATCTCCCTCCTTAATAATGATCTCAAATTATACAGCAAAATTCTAGCAAATAGATTAAATCCCATACTACCAAGACTTATAAACATAGATCAGGTAGGGTTTGTCGCAGGCAGGCAAGCCTCAGACAATACTCGCAAAATAATTAATATAACAGACCATGTTCACTCCACAGGAACCAAGGCCATTCTTCTAAGTCTGGATGCAGAGAAGGCGTTCGATAGACTCGATTGGCTATTCCTAGACAGTACCACGCGCAAATTTGGCTTTAAAGACGCATATCTAGAAGGAGTCCGCAAGCTCTACCAAGACCCGTCAGCCATGGTTAAACTACCAGGGGGCGACTCACAGAGATATAACATTAAAAATTATACAAGACAGTGATGCCCCTTGTCCCCTCTCCTCTTTGCATTAACTATAGAACCCTTGGCATCCAAAATACGAGAGAACTTAGACATACAAAGAGTAGAAATTGGACATAAACAATATAAGATATCTCTGTTCGCAGACGATATTATACTTACATTATCCAAACCCCAAATTTCCCTACCAAATCTCCAAAAAGAACTTAAAGATTTTGGCGAAATATCAGGATACAAAATTAATAGCGACAAATCCGAGGCGCTAAATCTGAACCTGCCAGAGCCAGAGGTGAAACTTCTCAAACTAAATTTTAACTACCGATGGAGTTCCTCATATATAAAATACTTGGGAGTAAATACTGTATATCAAGGAACTACCAAACCCTATACCAACATAATTACCCGGCCCTATTTCGGAAAATTAAACAAGACCTAGACAAATGGGAAGGATACCAAATTTCATGGATCGGGAGAATGATCTCTGTCAAAATGAACATACTGTACTCCCCAGATTGTTATACTATTTCCAGACTCTCCCGGTCCACATCCCTGGCTCAGAATTAAAGACCATTCAAAAACAAATCTTCCATTTTATCTGGCAGGGTAAAAAACCAAGGATTGCCAGGGCAGTCCTACTCACTTCAAGAGGAAGACGGGGTATGGGGGTCCAGGATATAACGAGATACTATCTGGCCACCCAGCTACGGCAAATAGTCGTGTGGAACACGGACTCAAACCAATATTGCTGGTTAGACATAGAAATGCAATACGCCGGCACGCCTTCTCTACCAGCATGCCTATGGTCCCTGAACAAGGAGGACATGCAAAATAGTAAATTTAAATTAGGTTCAATGAGACATACGTTGGAGATCTGGACGAAAGCTAAACTCAAATTCAAACTCACGACCCCAAATTCCCAACTCGTCCCAATTCTCAAAAACCTTAAATTCCCGCCGGGTTGTGAGCCTAAACAATTTGATCAATTCACAACTAAAAATATCAGGGCAGTTGCCGACTTCCTGAGCTTCGGGCAGTTCCTGAGTTACCAAAGACTACAAAACAAATATGAAATGACAGGACTGAACGTCTTCAAGTACCTTCAGATTCTGCACTTTTTTCAAACTCTATCCCCAATGTTGGAATTTCCCCCTCTCACTAGGTTCGAAAGGCTATCCAGCAAAACAGCCCACCAAAAAGGTCTTAGAACCCAAATTTACGCAGAATTGGAAAGGGCGTCAGACGCCCCCACCCATGAATATATGCTCACTTGGGCAGCAGAATTGGATATAGTTATAGACCGAGAGGATTGGGAAAGTATTTGGGAATCAGCCTCAGGAACTTCTATTTGTACCACAATCAAAGAAAATATATACAAAATACTGTTTCGCTGGTATCTTACTCCAGCCAGAATAAATCAAATCTACCCTCTGGCCTCCGACCTATGTTGGAGAGGCTGCGGGCAAAAGGGAGACATGGCCCACATCTGGTGGACCTGTCCAGAAATTCAGAAATACTGGGAAACAATACAAATTATAATAAAAGAGGTCACAGACCTCACAATACCCATTGACCCGCTGACCTACTTATTGGCCAGGCCAATAGAGACTCTGGATTGGCCAACAAGAAAATGAATCTCCTTCATATTAACAGCGGCCAGGTGTGCGGTGGCGGCCTGATGGAAGAAAGTGTCACCCCCCCCAAGCAAACAGTTAAGAAGAGAATCCATGAAGTAATGTTGATGGAAAAACTAACGGCCTTCCTGAAAAGATCAACAAAATCTTTCTATAATGTATGGGAACCATGGTTGACTCGAATTGCACAATAAACAGACCCATACATAACGTGAACTAGATGAGACATGGGATTTACCCCCACACAATAAGCTGAGGAGATTGAGGCCTCCCCCCCCTCACCTCCCCCCCCTCCTACACTCTCTCTTTTTCTGTTTCCTCCTTCTCGCCTGCCCGCTCGACCCAGGATTAGGGGTCGAAGGCTAGACGAGGCTATCCACATGGAAAAATAATAGAAAACTCTGTATTAGGCTAAGACATATATGTAAACCTGTAAAACCGTATGTTGTATAAATGCCTAATAAAAAAATTTGAAACAAAAATGAACATTTTGTTTATGATTGTGTTAATTTGTCCAATTACATTTGAGCCCCTGAAATAAGGGGACTGTGTATGAATGGGACCAAGCAGCGTTAATCCTTTGCTTGAGGGACCATCAGCTGGGGAGAGAATACCAATACTCACCTTCCAGATGAGCAACGCACTCTGTTTTTGTAATAATTTTTTTAACATAGGTTTGAAGCAGGGGGTCTCTGCCTGAACGCCAATAATTTGAGGTCCGGTGACCCCCTGGTTCCTGATGTTCAGACCCAAAGGGGGTGGCGGTATCTTGATGCTCTTTAAATGTCCCGGTCACGTGCGTCGTGACATGGGAGATTTAAACTTGCAGGAGATACGGCACATCCTATAGAGGGTCTGAACATCGGGAAGCATGGAGTCCCCTGGGCATTGAATGTATGGGGTTCATCTCCGGAGACCCCCTGCTTCAAACCTATGTCAAAAATGTAGAAAGAGCACAGGAATTGCTTTAAAAGCTACGTGGGGAGAGACAGAGAGAAACTACCTCTCTGCTCTCTTTGCGCAGCTCTTACAGACTGGTTGCTGGTCCGGTAGGATTAACCCTGTGTGTTCCCATTCAGAAACAGGGAACCCCGCAGTGTTAATCCTTCTGGAAAATGACGGAAAACGTAATTCTTACTACATCTGTAATATATTTATAAATGGATCTGCAGTTCCAAAGTCATAAAACAGCTTGTAACAGGGTGAATTCAGTATATCTGGGAGACTTATGTATAGGTCTGCGGTCCAGCAGTAACCGGGTTAATTACAGCTTTGAAAAGGCTGGGTTAATTAACCTGGTCCCAGCTGCCTCGTTAAGGGGCTTGAAAAGCACAGACTCTAGACTTGCTCATGGTTCTTCTTCCTGATTGCACCAAGGAAAGACATGCTGAACCTCTGAAGGGAGAGCCTTAAATAAGGTCTGTGTATTTTGGAAACTCTTGCTCTGCTGTAACATGGACTTTAGAAACCCTTGCTGGGAAAGGACATATTTTTTTGGTAACCCTTTTTATGCTGAAGAAAAGATATTTTTGTTCCATGTTTATGCTGGCGGAAATAAAAAGCCAATACTCAGAACACCCACGTGTCGTTGCGTTGTCCCTGCAGCACCACTGATCTACAGTATGCAGCTTCACAGGCCAATTCAACACACTTCCTCACACCTGTCTTCACAATCACTTCCCCTTGACTTCACTGCCTCTTTACCATGATAACTTCAATATTGAATACAGTGAAGTCTTCATATCCGTTTTTGTGTGATACAATTTGTCTTGGGACATGTACTTCATTGAATCTGACCCTTAAACATTAAGGAAGCTTTTTATACTGTAATTCTAAGTTGGATTCCGTTTTCCGTTTGTTTGTATGTCAGAAGCATCGAAATCTCACAAACGGCACCACGTAGTACAATGAAATTTTCACTGTACATTCTGCTGTGGATTTGTAGGTCAACGCAACTATTTTGAGCTTCCAATGTGACTCAACTCCCAAATTATGGACATTCTAAGTTTCCCTCGGCTGTACAGCAAATCTGTTAGAGCAGGAGGAGGGGCTACTAAGGGAGGGGGCGTGTCCTTGCCTGGATCCAGCTGGCGGGGGGAGATGTACCAGCGGGAGGGGGCGGGGGGTGGGAGATGTGCCAGCTAACGGGGGGAGATGTACCAGCAGGGCGGTAGGGTTGCCTAGAGCAATTTGTATTATCTCCGGTATTATTGTATTATCTCCGGTATTTATGTCTCCGGACTTAGTAACCAATCGTGGGGAGGGATAGAGCAGGGCTGCTGCTGCTGCTAGGGGGCTGGGCAGCTTCCTCCATCCTGATTGCCTGAATTACATAGCAGCAGCCAATCAGGAGGAGGTAGCAAGAGCCTGGGGGGTGGGGTCAAAGAGCGGAGGAAAAGCATGCAGCAGAGAGGGGAGGCTGTGTCCTGTCTGGTGCCTGTGTCCTTTGTGTGTGTGTGTCCTGTCTCCTGTCTTTTGCCTGTGTCCTGTGTGTGTGTGTGTGTGGTGACAGACAGTACACACAGTATTGACAACTTTGAGCATATGTTCATTCCCCCTTACTTTTCTGTTTCCATACTAAGTCTAACCATTTTCAAGACCTATTAAAAATAACCACCATTGTAAATTTATCACAGCAGCAATGCAATCTCTGCAGCACCCTTCTTACTTACAGATCATCCCCAAGAAGCCAGAGCAGGTTACTTATTCAATTGCATGATTTAATATGCAATTTAAAGCTGAATTTTGAAGTCCAAATTTGAATGCTACTGTACTGATAATGACTGGGAGGGGGTGATAATGACAGGGAGGGGGTTGAGAGAGGGTGAAGGGAGGGGGATGAGGGGATGAAGGGAGGGGGGATGAGAGAGGATTAAGGGGAGGGGGGATGAGAGAGGATGAAGGGGAGGGGGGATGAGAGAGGATGAGGAGTGGGTGAGAGGACGAGGGGGTGAGAGGATAAGGGGAGAGAGGATGAGGAGGGGTGCAACAATCTAGGAATTTGTGGGAGGAGCATTAAGATCAGTATTGGTCGCCATGTACAGTATGACTGCAGGTCAGTTATTTATAAATGATCTGACCTTTACGTAATTTATTCTAAATTTCACTGCAAGCATGCACCAATTTGCACTATTTCATTTCTATTTCTATTTCCTAAAAAAATCCTCGAAAGGGCGCTCCCTCCCAAGACTCCTCCCCAGATTTTTTACGAAATAGAATATAAATTGGTGCAAATTGGTAAATACTTGGAGTGAAATTTAGAAACAATGACATGTCAGGTCATTTATAAATAACATTCTTCCCCACCAACGATTCTCGCTCGTGTAGCAACTTTCGCCATTGTGTCCAGTATTTTTGGACAAGCCATCTGGCAACCCTACGGGGCGGGGGGGGGGGGGAGGGGTTGGTAGTGGAGAGATGTACCAACGGGGGGAGCTGGGAAAATGTGCCGCCAGCGATGTACCAATGGGGGTGGGGGAGGTAGTGGGGGGAGCGGGAAGAAGTGCCGCCAGCAGGGGTGGGCCGAGGACATGTTCCGGCAGCGGGGGGAGACACACACACAGACACATACACATATACCCACACACAGAGACGAATCTCACCCCGCACTACACTGGCGACACACTTTATTCGAGCTCGGCTAGTCCCATGAATTCGGGTATACCCGGGTGTATTGAGTTTTGTGACTGTTTTCTGCCCGAGTGCATTGGGTTATTTTCTAGGCAGGGATTGAAGCATTTTATTCCCGCTGGCTGCAATACTGCACAGTATATATATATACTGCATTACAATTCATGAATTTATGCCATCTGGTAGACACGCGAAGCATTGCAGCCTATTAAATCCTAATCATTATCATTTAACAGATCAGCCGCCCGTCAGCCAGGCATGAACCCAGGCTGGGAAGGCAAATGCAACGGGGCTTGTCAGAGGTGAGGAGCGGCGCATTCCAGGTATCTGCCAGGTACATACTGGGTATTTGCTCGAATAAAGTGTGTCGGTGCAGTAGATCCAGCCGCGGAAGGGGGATGGGGAGGGCCCGGGGAGATGTGCCGGCAGCGGGGGGAGGCGGGGACATGTATTCAATATTACATTCCCCGGGCACAAAAGCTAGTATGAAATAAAACTTAAAATGGAAATGATCTTTGTGCTATCTTCAGGATTCAGACATCTTTGATTTGTTATGTCATTTAAGACAAGAGGAGGTTGAAAAGCATTGAAATTAATTAATAAGCAAAGCAGTCTAGCCTCTATTGCTTGTGGAATAACACAAACCTGATTATGTCCTCCTTATTCATTAACTGATGTGTTACAAACAGCAGCAGGAGCAGCAAGGATAACAACAGGTTGGTGCTTTTCCAGAATTAACAGATGCCAAGGAAATTGGTAATGCATCTCAATGTAATTAAGCCTGTCTACGGGTCAATGATAGCACATATGCCACACAATTTTATTTTATGTTCATTTTGAATAGCTCCTATGGTACATACATATGTACACCTATTTTTCTTTTACAACTTGGAGGTAAGGTTTAAATAGAGGGAAGAAAGTAAAGGAAGACATTTAATGAAATGGTATATGATGTTAACATTGCCATTTGAATGTTAATATTCTATCTATCCGACACTTACTGTATAAACAACACGTGAAGACCTCTGAAGTTTTAATTTCAAGTGCCACTAATTTCAACAGTGTTAATTAATAAAATGTGTTGGGAGTGAGAGTCCATTTTAAGGTCAAATTTATACAACAAAAAAAAATACTAATATAACTATCAGGCAGCATGTCAGTGACACATGTGTACATCTGTTGATGTCTTGATCAAATGTGGCAAACTAATTTAGTAATAAGCTAATTTTAATGTACAATGCCAGGCCCATGTCTTCTCTAAAGCGTCTTCTGCAATAAATTTAATATTAATGGCTCTTTCTTGTATAGCGTTGACAGTGTACACAGCGCTTTACATAGGATTTTAGCAGGCATGAGTCTGTAGAGCTGCCCTGCCCTGTAGAGCTTATAATCTATTGGTCCAATTTTTTTTGTGTAATATCCTGATTGTGTTACCATATTATTGGGTTAAGGTTATTTGACCTACTGTATTATATTATAGTTATTATACAGTAGTATTAGTCACATTATTCAACCTATCACTCATATTAAGATTTATCACTTAATGAATACAGCAGCGCTAGGAATAGTTTTTTCTATATTAATCTACTTATGGTGCCTGAGGCATAGGGAAATAAAGTGACTTGTCCAATGTCACAATGATGCTGGAATTTGAACCGGGCTTTCCTGCTCTAAACGCAGTGCCATTGTTTTCAGTCAGTGCCTTTACTCACTGAGCCGCTCCATCAGCCTGTCTCGTGGAGCTACAACCAGCAGTGACAAAGCTACTTAAGCATCAATCCCATCTGGAATGTTTTGTACCAGGAAAACCTTACAATTTTACAAGCATTTTCAGCACATAAATGAAAAATAAAACTTTAAGTGTCTGCATATATTTTTCGAAAGCTCTATTTACCTAGTCCTAGCATACTAAACATACCACTGTCATGAGTTCACTTTGATGGAACTGCCAGATTCACTTCACTAGACTGGAACAATAATATTAAGGTTTAAGATGCATGATTTCTCTTTCTTTTACTTTTAAAAAGTATGTAAGTGAGTTTTCTTCAAGTTACAATATGTTTGCATATATCATTCTTACTGAGCAAGATGATCACCCAAACCTTTTCTAGCATTACACTACTAACCTTCTGGGATCAAAAAAAACAAAAACAAAAAAGAAACATACCAGCAAAACTTCTAAATATTTTCTCCAGGTAACTTTCTTCTTCCACCACTGTACAGAACTCGTCCAATTCTGTATACTCAGTTGTGCTCTCACCACTGCAGATCTCGTCATTGTCCACAAGGTGACGAACTTGTACTTTTCGATTATCTGGTTCATTCTGCTGCCTCAGCTTATAGTCCCTGCCAGTTACATTCTGAAGCTGCTTGTCCAGGTGTTCACTCTCACTATCCGTGTTGTTTTCACACAGTGGGTAGCGGGACAGGACACATAGCTTTCCTAATGCTGCTCTCCCAGCCATGTCCTTCACTGCAGCTGTATTTTGAATATAAAAACAATAATTATTCCACCTTTCATAAAGGTGTAATGTGGGTTAAAGCAATTAAAACATATGCATGAGTAAGAAGTTTGTTTGTAAGACATAGTACATGCTGGGTATAATCAACAGGAAAGAGGCAGGTATACTTAATATCCGCTATACTCACGACGATGTGAAATACTCATATGGAATAATATGCTGACTTAGTCA
Source organism: Ascaphus truei (assembly GCF_040206685.1). Classification (NCBI taxonomy): domain Eukaryota; kingdom Metazoa; phylum Chordata; class Amphibia; order Anura; family Ascaphidae; genus Ascaphus; species Ascaphus truei. The sequence goes on from NC_134485.1 coordinate 185,629,083, forward strand.
ACTGTGAATCTATATTCAATTACTCTAGTAATTGGTTCACGGACCTTTAAGTATTGCCTTCCCACAATGCTCTGTGTAAGAGTTTAAGCAGTCAAGCAACAGTGGAAAGGGCATATCTTTGTAATATTGCGGTGGAAAAAAAACAGGCTTTGACAAGATTTTCTTAGCAATGTTGCTCATAAAATTTTTGCTCTGTGGTGAGGGGTGGTATGTTTCTGTCTGAAATCCTGCCCCGGCCTTTAGACCAGTCCCAGTTTGAAAACCAGTATCTGTGCGAAATACTACCCCTGATTGAAGAACAGATTACGTATGAAGGTTTAACCCTGTTGCAAAGACAATGCCGTAACGATCTCATTATTAAGGCTTACTGCCTCAAGGACTTAAAACAGTCTCTGGCCGCTTGTGTTTGCTCCCCTGGTTCCCCTTTAACCTGGGATAATGTGAATCCTATCAAACTTGCCAACGCCCAAGATATACTCTTTACCTTGGCCTTATCATTGGACATTCCCGTAGTACAACAGGACCCTCTCTTCATGTTGGTTCATGCTCAAGACACACTCCGTGTACTTTCCCTGACTTTGGACATTTGCATAAAGGAACAGGACCCTCTCCTCGCCAGCTACGCTGCCGCTTGGCAGTCCACCTGTGCTGCCAGTCCTGTCGCTAAACCTGGGGACGTATCTCCCTCTCCAGGAAATGACCAAACTGACTCACTATCACTGCCCCCTAATGTAGAAGCTGCCACGGTCCCTAGCCCTGATTGTACACCCGGGTACTCTGACACCAATGATACGTCTACGTTAACCCCTGCTGATCAGTCCTGTGAGGTTCCCCTGGAATATACGTATATTTCTCTAGCCAACACTAAGGCTCTAGTATCCGAGAACAAGTCCCTTTTTCCCTCTATTCCTAACTCTGAATCTCCCTTTTCAGCCCTTGAAGTTTTTCCTGCTTTAACCCCTGCTAGGCAGTTCTGTATGCCTTCCCTGTCAGAAAACGAATCCCTCCTACCTTCACGTACTCAGTTTGAATTTCTAAGTTCTGTTCCCAGGGTCATTCCTGTATTAACCCCTGTGGGGCAGCTCTCTGAGTCCCCTTTGGTAACCCCCTGTTCTCCGCCAGCCATGGTCACGTCCCTAGCTCCAGAGGAAAAATCCCTTGTCTCACCTATTACAGAGGAAAAACTCTCTATGTTCTACTCTCAGGTACTGTCTGCATTAACTCCTGTAAATTCTTGCTGCCTCCAAGCTAATGCCTTCGTTCTAGCCTCAGAGAATGTGTCCCCAAGTCCTACTGCAGAGGTTGCATTAAATGACTTCCCCAAGGTTGTTGAATCCTTAGTTAGTTTTTGCTATAAAACCCCTGCTTCAGCTCAAGTCTCAGCTGCTGTGCCCCCTGAAACTTCGGCTAAAGTTCTGATTCCAGTTAAATATATTCAGTTACCAAGTTTTTCCCTAAGCTTGGTCGCAGAGTTCCCATTCCCGGGTACTTCGCTGAATCAGTCTGTCACCCAGGGAGCAATGATCCCTGCTTCAGCACATAGTCCCCACATCGTGGAATCTGCAGTCATTTCTGGTTTCCCTGACACTCCTTACCAAATACCCACTTCAGAGACCAGTACAGTTATGATTATCCCCCGTGTACTGTCTGGGTTCTCCCCTTCTCAAAGCTTAGGGTTAAAACCGTACAGTGGTCAGTATGCCCCTCCTGGGGTTCATGTGGTGTTCCCAGGAGGGTTTGCTGACACACTGTTTTCACTCAAAAGCGACGCTTTTTCATATGTGCTAGCTAGAAGCCTGCACACAGTTTCCCCTCTCTCTGAAATTTGCCTTGCCGGCCCTGATACTCGGAGAGGTAAAAGCCTCCCTTCAGATTCAGAATCTCTTTCTATAGAGGTCGTCCTTGCTGTTAGTTCCCCTGATTTCTCTGCCCATGCAAACCCTCCAGGGATCAGCATATCTGTGGTTACCCCCTTAGTACAGTCTGAGACCACCCTGCTTATATTACAAGTCCTAGTGTTTAAATCTGAGCTATTTAGTTTTACTGCCCTTGCTAAACCTCAGTCCCTCAGCACTGCAGCTAAACGTGCTCCAGCAACCGTTGGGTTACTCGGGGTAAAAATTAAAATTCCTGTCTTAAAGGGTACTTTCTCACACATGTCCAGCAAACCTAGAACCTCAGTGATTGATTCTAAGTCACTTATCACTTTATCTGATTTTCTCACTAGTCAAACCCTGACACCCTCACCACTGGCTAGGAGTCCCGTTATCAGAATTTTTGCACTAGTAAACACGCCTAAATCTGTTTTTGTCATGACAAACACCCCTTTTGTTAGGGCCCTTGCAGTTTTGGATAAGACTCCTTTTACTTCAAAGGTTTCTGCTATTGAGAGTTTCCACGGTTCCAACTTACAGCTTATTGTCTCTTTAACTCCCATCATTACTCTCCCATTACCAGTCACTGATTCCCAGGCACCAGCTCCTGACGCTAGTTCTCCTATCGGTACTCCTGCTTTGCGACATGTTTCTGTTATGGATTCAGAGCCTCCAGCTCCCGAGTCAATTCCTTTACTCGCTGCTGTTTTTGTAGTCTCTCAGGTCCCTGTCACTGAAGTACAGACTTCAGCTTCTGAGGTTAGCTCCCCTCCCTCCGCTACCCTTGCTCTGCCTGATTCTCAAGTTTCTGATATTAAAGCCCCAAAGCCTATTCCTACTCCCCAGACAATACTATCTCCCACTGTGGGTTCCCCAGTATTTGGGAGCTCCACTGCTGAGTGCTTCTCTGCCTCTGTGAAACGATGGTTTTCCCCCTCGGAACCTTCTGTTGCCCCTGTTATTTCCTTTGAGTTGGAAATACTCTGTACGTATCCCAAGATTTCGGTCTCTATGTCTGGTTTACTGCTTGCCTTGTCACCTTCCATACCAATACCGGGAAATGCTCCCACCCACCCTATATCCTCGCTGACCACTACCTGGGAGACCTCTGGAGGAGAAGTCCCTCTCAAATTCCTACATGCAGAGGTCAGCCAAGACTTTGTCTGTCCCGAAGGTCGCCCGGGTATATTCGATCAACTATCAAGGCCGCTTATCCTAAATTCTGGTCCCATTACTAAAGACTGGGCTCCCAGTGGGGGTTCTTCTGCCGTTTCTGCTCCGGAACCCTCTGGTTCTTCACAGCCTTGGATTCCCAAGCCATTTCGCGGGGCGAGCCATGTACCAATGATATCTCTACCACCACTCTCATATCCTAGAACAGTACTCACCAAGGAACTACTCGTTTACGGATCCCCTTTCCGCCTAAAAAACTTTAGGAACAACTCGATGTCCCCGAGACCCATGGATGGCCCTGTCTGGCCGCAGTTCTCTCCGGGGGGTGGGGGTACACAAAGGAGTGACTACGAGTCTCTGGACTATGACTCTAACACCAATCCTAAACGGTTCAGGAACAACTCCTGGTCCCCCAATTCTATGAGTGGTCTTGTTCGCCCGGAGGTCTCACGTGAAGGGGGGGGGGGGTACTGTAAGGAATCCGCTCCTCGGTTTACTGTTTGCCTTACCTTGCAGACGTGTGCGGTCCTGGAGCACTTCTCCTGATGTTTGCTGCAGCCTGGATTCACTCACCAAAGTAATGCTGCCACACGCCCCTTCTGCCATTGGTTCACGGACCTTTAAGTATTGCCTTCCCACAATGCTCCCTGCCGAGCATAGTCCTTCCTGGATGTCTCTGTGTTCTGCCATAAGCCTTGTCTGTCGCCTTGGTTCCTGAGACCGGCTGCTAGTGTCACACAGCGGTCTGTTCCTGAGCTGAAGCGGAGTATGCTCCTTGTTGTCTTCAGCCCCCTGGTTCCTGTGACCGGCTGCTAGTCTCATGCAGCGGTCAGTTCCTGTTTCCTGTGCTGAAGCTGAGTACTCTCCTTGTTACTTCAGCTCCTTGTTTCCTGTGACCGGCTGCTATATTCACGCAGCGGTCTGTTCCTGTTTCCTGCACTGAAGCGGAGGTTTCCCTGTGTATCTTCAGCTTCCTGGTTCTTGGGGCCTACTCTTTCCCTAATCTAGAGAGGCCGTGTCCTGGTTCCTGCGCTGAAATGGAGGATTCCCCAGCCCGCTCAGGACTCTTGCGCTGAAGCCACTCCCGCGCTCCTAAGCTGAAGCGGGGCTCTACTGACTACCTGTTGCCGAACTCCTGCTTGAACAACGTTTACCCTGATATCTCCAGTCCTGACCCTGGCGTGTCCACCGACGATGCTGTCTTCTCCTATCCTGATCCTGCTACATACGACTACGAACTGCGCAATACGGATCCGCCTGCGCGGCCTAAGGTCGGTGCTTTTACAACCCCACCTCAGCCACGCGGTCCGACCCAGGTTTGTGGCGAGCACAGCCGTGACACTAGTGCATGACTGAATCTCTGCTTGGCATTTTTTGTATATCTCCTATGGTACATTTTTTCTATTTAAGATGGATACAGCAACAGACACCTTGTATTGTTTAATACATCTAAAACAGAGACTCATTTTGCATTCAATTGTTTTGACATTTCTGCTAAAAATAAGAAAGCTAACTCGGTCTTTGATAAAGATCATGATATTTTCTGTGAGGATTCCCAAGATCTTAAGAAGTATTTTTTGCGTCTAGAAAAATTAATATCGCAAGATCTAAAGATATGGTGGGAAATTAAAACCCTTGAGAATTACCAACAAACTAAGAGAATTCCAATGGGATTAAGAATAACTAAAGCCCCAACCTTCGGCTTCGAAGATAAGGAATTTGAGAAACAGTGGAGTCTCATTCTAGACCACTGTTCATTTAGACTCATTGATTTAATTATACAACACAGAATCAAAGAGAAAACATTAGCTGAAAAGGATGTTAAGGAGCAGCAAGCAAAAGTACAGGATTTTACACACAATGATCAATTCAAATAATTTGATGATAAGCTGGCAGCTAATATCAATAAATTGGAGCACAATATAATGCAAATGAAGCAAAATAAATATGACCGAGACAGACTCGATTACGAACGTAATCAAATTTACATCTGGCATAAACCACAACCTATTAAAAAATTCTCTCAAAACCGTTCTAAAAAGACAAAAATAAAAATACTGTACAAATAATTCCGTAAAATCTATTCTCAAAAAGACACAAATCAAAGAATCAATCTAGTTGATCCGCTGATTCAGAGGCTACAGATAACGAGTCCTTTACACAGAGTGTCTCTTTTTCTGAAGGTGACTCAATGGTATTGTCAGCTGATGAGGCACTTTCTTCTGGAAGGTCATATATGAGCCAAAATAGCTCCTCCAGGCGTTACACTTCGTCAAAAAAACAAAGACGGAAGGGACACAGATCCAAATCAAAATCCAGGTGACAATCTCCCCAAGAAAAGGAGATATTTAATATTGAGAATACAAATGTGATCAATATTTCACAACACCAGCTTTCACAAGCAGAATTACAAGTGCTCGATTTAGGACTTACGTTTGAACCTGATAAGAACTTTAATTTGTTTATTACCACAGTGGACTTATATAAATTTATCAGAAAACTGTCACTAAAAAGAGTCTTTAAAGGAAAACAAATTAATAATGAGATGGCCATTCATGAAAATCACGATTTAACACCTCATACCAATGTACAATACCAATTTTTGACATTAGGGAACAACTGACTTTTCGTGATTATTGTTTTTTCAAGATATGAGAGAATTATCTGAAGAACATGTTAAATCTGTGGATCCATTAAATTATTTTCTAGGTCGCAATCCATCAGGTCTACAATACAAATCGAAGTTTTGTCCTAACAAGTTCAAAGGTGGTGCAATTGATCTATTCAAACAGGCTGTAGAAAGAGATCTACTAGTTCTATATAAGGGCATCCATTTACTTCATCTATGGAATATATGGACAATCTAAGACCTGAATTACGAGATGCCATTACTGCACTTAAGAAGAATGATTAAAATCGTGGTCAAAAGTGCAGACAAGGGTGGAGCGGTTGCTGTTTTAGATCATACATATTATTACGTAGAAGCCTATAGACAACTTAGTGATCACCTCTCTTATGCTTCACTTGATTCGGACCCTATGAACAAGTTCTTATTAGAGTTATCTCAATTGTGGGACGAAGGGAGGGATCTACAAGTTCTCCTGACCAAGGAATTTGACTATCTCTACTGTTCACACGCTATCATTCCTATCTTCCATCACCTCCCCAAAATATACAAGTCCCTTATTTCACCTCTTGGGCATCCTATTATTTCCAGTATAGGGTCACTTTGTGAACACTTGTCTATTTATATAGACCATTACTTACAGCCGATTGTTTCAATATTTCCTTCACATTTATTAGACACTTCACAATTATTATCTCTGATTTACAATTTGTACTGGTCACCACATTTTCTTTGGGTGACTTGGATGTCTCTTCTCTCTATTCTATCACCTCTCATACCGATGGTCTCCTTGCTACCAAATATTTTTTGTATCTGGATCCTTCCCTTTCACCAGCACATGTGATATTACTTTTGGACAGTATTCATTTCCTTCTCACACATAATTATTTTATTTTTTCAGGGGGTTTCTATCTCCAAACACGTGGGACTGCCATGGTCACGTGCTTTGCACCCTACTATGCCAACCTGTTCATGGGTTGAGGCTTCCTACGTGTTCGGAGATAGAAACCCCCTATCGTCACTTTATTGATTTTTATCATCGCTATACTGTATAAACGATTTGTTACTTATTTGGACTAGTTCTGTGGAGAATTTATTATTGTTTATTCAATACATTAATGACAGCACTAATAATCTGATTTTCAATTCACAAAATCACTTCCATCACATTCACTTTCTTGACCTCAATTTATTTGTTGGTTTGGACCAAAAAATACACACAGATATTTACCGTAAAGAGCACTCCAGAAATGCACGCTTACATGCGAGTAGTAGTCATAATCAAAGCCTTTTCAAAGGCATAGCGTACGGGCAATATAGCAGATTGTGCCACAATTGTTCTTGTTTAGAAGATTTCAAATCAAGATCTGTAGAATTAACAAATCATTTTCTATCCAGAGGATATAATCAAAAAACACTTGAAGATGCTTACTTTAATGCATGAAACAAAACAAGAGAGGACTTGAAAGATTCCAGTCAAATTTCTTCCAAAAAATTGGGTCCCAGTCACGGGAGACATGAGAGAGTTGATCATACTCAATATACAGCAGATCTGGATCCTCCAAATTTCATTACTCAATTTAGCAATCAATCTTATGCGATCAAGCGAATCATTAAAAATCATTGGAACATTCTGTCACTGGATCCCCTATTAAGAGGTATCACATCAGTTGATCCTAAATTAGTTTTTAGGAAAACAGAAGCTGGGTAATATTATTTCTCATAAACTAAAGAAAAGAACCCCTATGCTGAGAGCACTCAATTTGTTTGTTAACTGATACTACTACCCCAGGAACCTGGTAATAGAGGTAAGTATATAAAACTAATTGTATTGGTGAATAAATTAAAAGTAAACTTTATTAGGAGGAATCCTCAATTAAAATAGATATGTAGATCGACCTCTATGTGAGGTAAACTAGAACAAAAAGGCGAAATAATAAAAAGGGGATGGGGTATAGGAATAAAGGATATTAAACCCTATTGAGCCATACTAATATTCAGTCTTTATGAGGCTCACAATCATTCACCAGTGATTTTTGTCACTCATTTACCATCCATGGTAGGTGGTGCAAATTAGAGTACCTATTGCTTTCAATAGGGTTTATTATCCTTTATTCCTATACCCCATCTCCTTTTTATTATTTCGCCTAGTCGTCCTGAGGCCGCTCCTCAAGGGGGGGTACTGAAAGGAATCGGGGAACATGTCCCTTGCAGCGTGTTCCCTCCTTACTTCCTACTGCACAGCATCCTGCTGCAAGTGATCTGAGTGCGTCCCCGCAGCGTGCTTCCTCCTTGCCTCCTGCTGTACAGCCTCCCGCACACCTTACAGAGCGTGCGCGCCCACGCAGGGCTTTCACAGTTCCTACGGAGCTTGGCTCTGACCCTCTGCTTGTGCCACGTACACGTGACACGCGTGCACCGCTCCCCAGCTGCGCGTCAACTCTAATATCGCCCTCACCTGTGTCCTGCCTTTCACAGCCTATCCCTGCCTCCGCAGAGGCCGCTCCTCCGCTCCACCCTTCTCTCATTGGACTCCTGCCTCCATATATGCTCAGCTCTGTCACTTCCTCCTTTGGCTGAGCATAGTTATTGGTAGCCGTGTGTTCCCACGTCTCTGCATTGTGCTTCCTGCTATTCCTTTCTTGTTGCTGCTTGCCTCCCTGTGTACCGACCCGGCTAGACTTTGGACCCTGCTCTGGATTATCGACCCCGGCTTGCCTCAGACCATCCTACCTTCTCCATTCCTGATCACGGAAAATGGCCTACCTACTACTCTCCTGGCTCCAACCCTTGACCACGGCACTTCGGACTCTGACTATCCTCCTGGCACCTACCCACAACCTTGGCAAGTATCACGACAAACCCACTCTCTCCAACCCAGACCCGGCGATCTTGACTATTCACCCTCCATGCGTGCCTCCGCTGCTGTGGGTGCGCAGTTCTATACTTTCCCACCTCAGTACCGGGGTCCCGCCTTGTTCATGGTGAGCACAAGCGGTACACTAGTTCATGATTTAGATTTAGTTATCTCCGTCTCAGATATGGTTTGTCAATATTTCTGTAGAGAAATAAAGCAATTTATTATCCATGCAATGGAACAGATTTTTATGAATTGTTGAGGTATTATTATTTGGTCAAAAGTTTTCTAAATAACTCAAATAGCATTGCCGGCAATTCATTTAAATATCACTAATTTCATTTTTGTCATCAGTGATTTATCTAATTGTCAAACCCAACTTAACATGATGATAGAGAATGGGTGTTAGTGTCTTGGATATCTGCTAGCATTTTCTAAATACACTTTGTGCCATTTGTAACAGTTTATTTATATACTATCTGATACAATGCATATAATCTGTGTTCACATCTTGAGGGAGCGTTTGCCATATCGAATAATGTTTTAGCTGTTGGTTAAAATTAATCAGACTCAGATGTTAGGAGGGGCTATATAACTTACCTTTTGTACATGGTCCTCTAGACTCCTTGAGAAACCGCTGTTAGCGTGAGATGTGTGGGAGGAGATGTTTCCCTGTTTTATCCCTAGTATGTTTTTTTTAATGTGACCTCAAAAATCTTTTTTATTTTTGGAAACACCTGGTGATTTGATTCTACTTTTCCACTGGGTTGCAGCTCAACCCATCTTTGGTCACTTTTTTTTTTCTTATTTTGCATTGGTCGCATTATGGTGTGTTTTTGTTATCTCTCACATATTCTTGCTGTGAATATCCTGCGCTCCCCCCACCTGAAAAACACCAAGCATTGCAGAGACCAAGGAATGTCTCAAGAGGGGTTTGAGCTGCTTTTCAATTATAAACACTTTATCACATATCACCATTGGTGGAGGTTTAGATATTGTATTGTTTTACGTATATTTATTATTATTATACATTTATTTTCTCATTTATTCGGCCAGATAAGAGCGGCCGATTACAATTTTCTTATCTTGTTACTTGATTTACTAAGATGTAAAACTCTCTTCATCTCCTCCTTTAAGTTTTCTTTCTACTTGAGATGGATTCTAGATAAAGTAATTAGAACTTTTATTTCCATTTTTGTCCCAACTAATTCTCTTATTAAGGTAGTACTGCAAGTTTTTTTAAAGAAATAACTACCCAATATTTAATGGTTATATCGTTTATAGGAGTGTTGTTTTACAGTCAATCATATATTTTCTATGTCATTTTAAGCAACGTAACAAGTGTCCCATTAAAACTGTTAAAAGCTATTTCCTTTTAACCCTTTTAAAACCATGTATATATTATACATTTATTACAAAGAACAACAATTGGTCACAATTCAATTACACGTAACCTCCCTGAAGCATTAACGGCTATGTTTTGGCAATGTTATGTTGCTGGTTTGTTTTATGTACAAAAAACAGGTGCCAGCGCAAATAGCACTAATTGGTGAATCCATTAGAACGTGTCTGTGACAGTGAAGGGGTTAACTAGGCTCATCAATAAAGGTCAAGCCCACTTGGTTACCCCTGATCCGTGTGTTGGTGTCCTAGAGTGTCAGCTCTTGGACCCAAAAGTCCTAAATGCATTACTGTGACTTTGTGCAAATTATGCGACATTAAAGATTTCTGGGGGCTATCCACTAAGCTCAATGGCTTTGCGTTCTTATTTGGCCAAAAAGCAGGTTCGTTAAAAAGTGAAGCCGGGGACGCGATGCACTAAGGTGTTGAGGCCATTTTTTAACGTACCTGCTCAAAATAGCTCAGAACACCCACACGTGTTGCTTTTTAACCCCTGCTAGCATTCTGAACCCTTCCGTTCGCTAGCTGATAGAAAAAAAAGCTGCCTGTAACATTTGCATGGAGATTTGCTATCTCCATGCAAGACTGTTACAGGCGATCGTGCACTAAATAAAAACATTTTAATAATAGTGTACATGAGCAGAGGGTCTCCCGAGCTGAACCGCATTGGTTTCAGGTCCGAGGACCCCCTACTTCAGGAGATACAGGCCCCGTTATGGGGTGCCGGTATCCCCTGCAGTTCAAAGCTCCCGCGTCACGTGACCGGGTTATTTACATTCTGCAGGGGATACCGGCACCCCACAAAGGGGCCTGTATCTCCTGAAGTAGGGGGTCCTCGGACCTGAAACCAATGCGGTTCAGCTCAGGAGACCCCCTGCACATCTACACTATTATTAAAACACACATAACAATAAACAATAATTCATTACTGTAGCGGCTATCCGCTATGGTAATGAAGCAGCATTAATGTATTTTAAATAATAGTGTGCGGGAGCAGGGGGTCCCCTGAGCTGAACCGCATTGATTTCTGCCTCAGAGACCCCCTGCTTCCTGAGTTACAGGCCCCGGTATGGGACATCGGGTGCCAGTGCCGCCGCCATATTTATAGCAACCAAGACGCGACGTGGGCTCTATAAAGATGGCGTCCGCACTGGCACCGATGCCCCAAACCGGGGCCTGTAACTCGGGAAGCAGGGGGTCTCTGAGGCAGAAATCAATGCGGTTCAGCTCAGGAGACCCTCTGCTCCCGCACACTATTAATAAAAATACATTAATGCAGCTTCATTACCTTAGCGGATAGCCGCTAAGGCAATGAAGGGGTTAAGGCACATTAGCATGTTTATTGGGGACAATTGCCCCCAATAAACAACACACATCCCCCCGCCCCCTAACACATACAGTCCTGTAATGGGAAAAATTACTATTATCCACATATGGATAATAATGCATTTGCCCATTTTAAATACATATAAATTACAATAAATACAGTCAAAACATTTAACACTTACGTTTTACAGGCACCCACGATGAAGGCCGTCTTCATCCTCATCTTCATTCTGCTCATGCCCCTCTGGTGCTGCAAAACATGCACAACATTCACAATAGCCAATGTAATGTCCCCTAACCCCTTAATCACCATAGCGGTTATTAACCGCTACAGTCATTAAGGGGTTAACCCACCCTCACCCATCACTCGGGAGGCCTACATACCCTCCCACTCTAACCCCCCACCCTGTGAGGCCTAACCACCCTCACCCACTACCCACAAGGGAGGCTTACCAACATACCCTTGGGGCCAATACACCCAGTACAATACACATACAGTACAATAATGTGCAAAATAACTATTATCCAGATATAGATAATAGATTATTTGCCCATTATGAAACACATAAAACATGCATAAATCAAAACATGAATTTTTAATCTTAAAATCACCACATTGCATGTTACAATAAATCCAGCATCTATTGCAAATATAAGCCAACAAATCAGCAGCTCCACAAATGTATAAGAAATGTCACACAATTGCATAGAGTGTGTACATGATGCAATTAATCTGTGCATCATGTAACACTATGCAAAATATATGTAACAATGTCCCCTAACCACCAATGCCACCCTGAAATTCAATTAGAAACTAACCAACATTAATACAATTAGCATCAATCAATTAATCCATTTCCTCAAACAATTAAAATACAATACAAATCAATTATACAATTCCATATTCAATTGCTAAAGCCAAACCATTGCCAAAACAATTCTAATTTAAAGTAACCACCATCATTCTAATCTTACTACCATAAAGAAGCCATTACCTAAATACAAATTACATTATTCACAACAATGTCAAAATAAAGATGCTAAATACATTATCCATACATGAAAAGAACCTAAACATGAGCCAAACAATCAATTATTATGCCTGTATGTATATCTATACAGATAGATAAACATAACATACAGGGGCAATAATAGAGCATAAAATACAAAGCATTTACATACAAAATTCACATACAATACACCCATTCAGTGTCCGTGAATGTATGTATATACATATATACAGTGCTTGACAAATCACCCACAAATCTACTCGCCGAACCAAAAAATCTACTCGCCACCTAGTCCCGCCCCAACCCCGCCTCTAGTCCTGCCCCTAGTCCCGCCCCCAACCCCGCCTCTAATCCCGCCCCCAGCCCCGCATTTAAAAAAAAACATAAATGAAATAAATTGAATAAATTCCTAGTAAGAACATTCGTTTTTGACATAAGTTTATTTATTGTATTACATTATACTACAATTAGTCCTTGGTGTGTGTGTGTGTCTGTATGTGTGTATGTGTGTGTATGTGTGTGTGTGCGTGCGTGCGTGCGTGCGTGCGTGCGTGCGTGCGTATAAAAATGTAAAATCAAGAAAAAAAGCCAGATGTGAATGACTAGTTCCCTGCACTCCTTAACCAGTGCCTGGACGTCCCCGCTTCACAATATTTAAAGCAGCAATCCCGCCTGGAATCTTACCTGATCCGCAGTCCATCAATGTCCAGGTACCTCATTCCCGCAATGTTATACATTGAAGTGGATGTGTTCCCTACCTGTCTTCTGGGTTAGGGAGGGTTCCGATGTCTCCTGTGTGAAGCTTGAGTCAGATCTGGAAGAAAGCAGTATAGGTTATTTCGGTGTAGTATAGGGCAGTTAAGATATACAGGGTAAATAAGATATCCAGATCCAGATTGTGAGACGGAGAGAGAGGGTGAGAGAGAGGGTGAGAGAGACGGAGAGAAAGGGTGAGATGGAGAGAGAGGGTGAGAGAGACGGAGAGAGAGGGCGAGAGAGACGGAGGGAGGGCGAGAGAGACGGAGGGAGGGCGAGAGAGACGGAGGGAGGGCGAGAGAGACGGAGGGAGGGCGAGAGAGACGGAGGGAGGGCGAGAGAGACGGAGGGAGGGCGAGAGAGACAGAGGGAGGGCGAGAGAGAGGGTGAGAGACAGAGAGAGGGTGACTGTGGGGGGATGGGGTGACTGGGTGGGGTGATTGGGGGTGTGGGGTGACTGGGTGGGGTGATTGGGGGTGTGGGGTGACTGGGTGGGGTGATTGGGGGTGTGGGGTGACTGGGTGGGGTGATTGGGGGTGTGGGGTGATGGGGGTGTGGGGTGACTGGGTGGGGTGATTGGGGGTGTGGGGTGACTGGGTGGGGTGATTGGGGGTGTGGGGTGACTGGGTGGGGTGATGGGGGTGTGGGGTGATTGGGGGTGTGGGGTGACTGGGTGTGGTGATTGGGGGTGTGGGGTGACTGGGTGGGGTGACTGGGTGGGGTGATTGGGGGTGTGGGGTGACTGGGTGGGGTGATTGGAGGTGTGGGGTGACTGGGTGGGGTGATGGGGGTGTGGGGTGATTGGGGGTGTGGGGTGACTGGGTGGGGTGATTGGGGGTGTGGGGTGACTGGGTGGGGTGATTGGGGGTGTGGGGTGACTGGGTGGGGTGATTGGGGGTGTGGGGTGACTGGGTGTGGTGATTGGGGGTGTGGGGTGACTGGGTGGGGTGACTGGGTGGGGTGATTGGGGGTGTGGGGTGACTGGGTGGGGTGATTGGGGGTGTGGGGTGACTGGGTGGGGTGATGGGGGTGTGGGGTGATTGGGGGTGTGGGGTGACTGGGTGGGGTGATTGGGGGTGTGGGGTGACTGGGTGGGGTGACTGGGTGGGGTGATTGGGGGTGTGGGGTGACTGGGTGGGGTGATTGGGGGTGTGGGGTGACTGGGTGGGGTGATTGGGGGTGTGGGGTGACTGGGTGGGGTGATGGGGGTGTGGGGTGATTGGGGGTGTGGGGTGACTGGGTGTGGTGATTGGGGGTGTGGGGTGACTGGGTGGGGTGATTGGGGGTGTGGGGTGACTGGGTGGGGTGATTGGGGGTGTGGGGTGACTGGGTGGGGTGACTGGGTGGGGTGATTGGGGGTGTGGGGTGACTGGGTGGGGTGATTGGGGGTGTGGGGTGACTGGGTGGGGTGATGGGGGTGTGGGGTGACTGGGTGGGTGGGGTGACTGGGTGGGGTGATTGGGGGTGTGGGGTGACTGGGTGGGGTGATTGGGGGTGTGGGGTGACTGGGGGGGTGGGGTGATGGGGTGTCTGACTGGGTGGGGATTACTGACTATGACTGACTATGACTGACTGGATGGGGGGGTGACTGACTGGGTGGGAGGGGGGGTGACTGACTGGGTGGGAGGGGGGGTGACTGACACGGTGGGAGGGGGGGTGACTGACACGGTGGGAGGGGGGGTGACTGACTGGGTGGGGGGGGTGACTGACTGGGTGGGGGGGTACCTCTGGTGTCCTACACATTCTCTCTCTCTCATACACACACACACACACACACACACACACACACACACACACACACACACACACACACACACACACACACACACACACACACACACACACACACTCTCTCTCTCTCTCTCTCTCTCTCTCTCTCTCTCTCTATATATATATCTCTCTCATATACCCCTCTCTCTTTCTCCCATATACCCCTCTCTCTCCCATACCTCTCTCTCTCTCCCATACACACACACACAATGTGACAGAGAAACACCCCGCTACTACCTCCCGCCCTGCGTGGGCAGCAGGAGCACCGGAGGGAGGGGGGGGAGAGACACCCGAGCCGCGCGGGCACCGGAGGGAGGGGGGAGTGACACACAAGCCGCGCGGGCACCGGAGGGAGGGGGGGGGAGAGCCGCACGAGCCGCGCAGGCACCGGAGGGAGGGGGGAGAGACACCCGAGCTGCGTGGGCAGCGGAGGGAGGGGGGAGTGACACACAAGCCACGCGGGCACCGGAGGGAGGGGGGGGGGAGAGCCGCACAAGCCGCGCTAGCACCGGAGGGAGGGGGGAGTGACACACAAGCCGCGCGGGCACCGGAGGGAGGGGGGGGGGAGAGCCGCACGAGCCGCGCGGGCACCGGAGGGAGGGGGGGGGAGAGCCGCACGAGCCGCGCAGGTACCGGAGGGAGGGGGGAGTGACACACAAGCCACGCGGGCACCGGAGGGAGGGGGGGGGGAGAGCCGCACAAGCCGCGCTAGCACCGGAGGGAGGGGGGAGTGACACACAAGCCGCGCGGGCACCGGAGGGAGGGGGGGGGGAGAGCCGCACGAGCCGCGCGGGCACCGGAGGGAGGGGGGGGGAGAGCCGCACGAGCCGCGCAGGTACCGGAGGGAGGGGGGAGTGACACACAAGCCACGCGGGCACCGGAGGGAGGGGGGGGAGAGCCGCACGAGCCGCGCAGGCACCGGAGGGAGGGGGGAGAGACACCCGAGCTGCGTGGGCAGCGGAGGGAGGGGGGAGTGACACACAAGCCACGCGGGCACCGGAGGGAGGGGGGGGAGAGCCGCACAAGCCGCGCTAGCACCGGAGGGAGGGGGGAGTGACACACAAGCCGCGCGGGCACCGGAGGGAGGGGGGGGAGAGCCGCACGAGCCGCGCAGGCACCGGAGGGAGGGGGGAGAGACACCCGAGCTGCGTGGGCAGCGGAGGGAGGGGGGAGTGACACACAAGCCACGCGGGCACCGGAGGGAGGGGGGGGAGAGCCGCACAAGCCGCGCTAGCACCGGAGGGAGGGGGGAGTGACACACAAGCCGCGCGGGCACCGGAGGGAGGGGGGGGGAGAGCCGCACAAGCCGCGCTAGCACCGGAGGGAGGGGGGAGTGACACACAAGCCGCGTGGGCAAGCGGGAGCACCGGAGGGAGGGGGGTGAAGCACCCGACCCACGCGGGCAGCGGGAGCACCGGAGGGAGGGGGGAGAAACACCAGAACAGTACAGTATATATAAATATTTATTACAGTGCATTAAATTCCCCCCCACCTCAAGCATCTGTCCACATCCTCTCCATGACCGGATCAGTGCAGGTCTTGTAAGCAGGAGGTGACACAATTATACAGGAGGATATATAGGAAGAGGAGGAGGAGCAGCAGCAGACACACGCGCGCGCACCCCCAACCCCCCCCCCCCCCCCATTACTTACCCGTGCAGAGAAGGAAGGGCGGTTTGAAGTCCTGGCAACTCCAAGCCGCGTCACAGCCAGAGGGATTTTTTTTTTTTTGCGAGCAGGGGATTTTGTTTTTGCAGAGCAGGAGAAAAGCTACTGGCCACGAGCCAATATCCGATCGCAGCTGGCGAGTTGGCGACCGGGTTTGTCGAGCACTGCATATATACATTAACGTGCATTAAATGGGACTGAAAAAATAAAATACATGAATGAAAAATCATAAAAACCTGTAAAAGTAAAAATAATAAACTTTTCTTTTGTTTACTCACCATTAGATGCCCACTCACCGAAATCCAAGTGACCCGGAAGCACAGGAACCAATCCACAGGTAAGCCATAAAATAAAAAACCATAACAAATCCACGTCTGTGTCTTCTTTCTTCTTTGGGGTCTTCTGGGGTCTTCTTCCATCTTCTTACGCCACACCCTTCTTCTCTTTTTAGGAGGGGAGATGTTCCCTCCTCGGCGACTAGCTTCAAAATGAGGCGACATAGGCTTTTATAGGCCTATGACGTCACATTTTGGTCAAATGTTTTCCACGGTCCTGATTGGGCCGTGAAAAACATGTGATTTGGCCGATGAAAAAAAAAATGATGACGTCATTTAAAGGCAATGAAAGCACAGCCAATCAGAATGGCTTTGCTTCAATTGCCTTTAAGTTGACGTCATTAAAAGAAACATGGCCGGTCTCACATGGTACGGTAGCCAATCAGAGCGTGGGAAATACATCCCAACTCTGATTGGCTCTAGTACCATGTGACAGGCTTTCAAAGACGTCACATCCGTTCTCCCCCAAGCCTCTGTCACATGGTCTACTAGAGCCAATCAGAGATGGGATTTATTTCCCACGCTCTGATTGGCTACCTTACCATGTGAGACCGGCCATGTTTCATTTAATGACGTCATCTTAAAGGCAATTGAAGCAAAGCCATTCTGATTGGCTGTGCTTTCATTGCCTTTAAATGACGTCATAATTTTTTTTCCATCGGCCAAATCACATGTTTCTCACGGCCCAATCAGGACCGTGGGAAACATTTGAGCAAAATGTGACGTCATAGGCCTATAAAAGCCTATGTCGCCTCATTTTGAAGCTAGTCGCCGAGGAGGGAACATCTCCCCTCCTAAGAAGAGAAGAAGGGCGTGGCGTAAGAAGATGGAAGAAGATGGAAGAAGACCCCAAAGAAGAAAGAAGACACAGACGTGGATTTGTTATGGTTTTTTATTTTATGGCTTACCTGTGGATTGGTTCCTGTGCTTCCGGGTCGCTTGGATTTCGGTGAGTGGGCATCTAATGGTGAGTAAACAAAAGAAAAGTTTATTATTTTTACTTTTACAGGTTTTCATGATTTTTCATTCATGTCTTTTATTTTTTCAGTCCCATTTAATGCCCGTTAATGTATATATGTATATACATACATTCACGGACACTGAATGGGTGTATTCTATGTGACTTTTGTATGGAAATGCATTGTATTTTATGCTGTATTATTGCCCCTGTATTTTATGTATATCTATCTATATGGATAGACATACAGGGATAATAATTGATTGGTTTGCTAATGTTTATGTTCTTTTCATGTATGGCTAGTTTATTTATCAGCTTTATTTTGTCATTGTTGTGAATAATGCAATTTGTATTTAGTTAAAGGTTAATTGTAATGGCTTCTTTATGGTACTTACATTAGAATGATGGTGGTTACTTTAAATTAGAATTGTTTTGGCAATGGTTTGGCTTTAGGAATTGAATAGGGAATTGTATAATTGATTTGTATTGTATTGTAATTGTTTGAGGAAATTGATTAATTGATTGATGCTAATTGTATTGCTGTTGGTTAGTTTCTAATTGATTTTCATGATGGCATTGCTGGTTAGGGGACATTGTTAATATTGTATTTTATTGTTACATATATTTTGCATAGTGTTATATAATGCACAGATTAATTGCATCATGTACACACTCAATGCAATTGTGTGACATTTCATAGACATTTGTGTAGCTGCAGTTTGTTTTTTTTATATTTGCAATGGCTGCAGGATTTATTTTAACATGCACTGTGGTGATTTTAAGATTAAAAATGCATGTTTTGATTTATGCATGTTTTATGTGTTTAATAATGGGCAAATAATCTATTATCCATATCTGGATAAAAGTTATTTGCCACATTATTGTACTCTATGTGTTGGGGGGGGGGGGGGGGGGAGAGGGGATGCATGTATAGGTCCGGTTAATTTATTTTACATTCAGGGTTTGTTCCTTGGTTCTGCGTGAGACCTCTGGAGACCACCTGCGGTATCCTCGGGTATCTCACGGGTATCAGGCTGGTGGTTCCACGGGTGACACCTGCGGGGATGAACCGGTGGTCCCACATCCGTGGGGGCACCACGGACCCGTAGTGAGCACTCGTGAGTTCCCCAGACCTCCGTGAGAACCACCCGAGGCCCCGCAGACACCTGTGGGTCTGACCCGGGGCTCCCAGACATCCGCGGGCCTACCGTGGGGACCCAATTGTGGCCCACGGTGACGGTGACCCAAGGAGACCACCTGGGGGCCATGGCGCTTGGCGGGACCCACCAACAGGCCTCCAAACCTGTGTGAAACAAGTTGCTGGTACCCTGTAGGTCTGTCAGGTGACCCACCAGCCCGCCGGGGACTCGCGTGGGGCTGGGGTATGAACCCTGTATGTAAAAGGATAAATCATGTATTTATGGGGGGGCACAGGGGTGGGTAATGTATTTACTAAATAGAATGATATTTATTGTGGGGCTGTGTATTGTTTTTATTGTGGGTACTGGGGGTGGGGGGTATTGGCCCCAAGGGTATGTGGGTAGGCCTCCCTTGTGGGTAGTGGGTGAGGCTGGTTAGGCCTCACGGGGTGGGGGGTTAGTGTGGGAGGGTATGTAGGCCTCCCGAGTGGTGGGTGAGGGTGGGTTAACCCCTTAATGACTGTAGCAGTTAATAACCGCTATAGTGATTAAGGGGTTAGGGGACATTACATTGGCTATTGTAATTGTTGTGCATGTTTTGCAGCACCGCAGGGGCATGGGCAGAATGAAGATGAGGATGAAGACGGCTTTCATCGTGGGTGCCTGTAAAAGGTAAGTGTAATATGTTTTGACTGTATTTATTGTAATATATATGTATTTAAAATGGCCAAATGCATTATTATCCATATGTGGATAATAGTAATTTTGGACATTACTGTATAGTATGTGTTAGGGGGGTGTTTTTAGTTATAATTCTTGTTTATTATTTTTGGAGGTGCAACATTGGTACCGCAGGCCCGCGGGTACCCCGGGACTCCCGCGGGGACCCCAGGACTCCTGCAGGGTCCCCCGCACTCCCGCGGGGACCCCAGGACTCCTGCAGGGTCCCCCGCACTCCCGCGGGGACCCCCGCTTGGTGAGCCGGGGACGCCCGGACACCCGCGGGGTCAGCCGGGGACACCCGCGCGACCCCCGGGCTCCGTCGGGGACCCCCGCGGGGTCAGCCGGGGACACCCGCCGGCCTGCTGTATGGGTTTTGCGCATGCAAAAATAAAAAGCAAGAATTTTTTCTAAGTCCAGATTTCTTTGCGTCTACTCTGACCTGGCGTGTTCTGATCAACGCAACTTTCGCATTTGTTAAGGTTGCGTTGCTTAGTGCATCCCGCTTAAGGGCAGAATTTCACGCAAACAGGGTTGCGAACGAGCAATGTTGGACTGAAAAAAGTCATTTTGCTTAGTGCATCGGGTTGAGCCAAAAATCACGATCGAAGAGCACTTTGCGGTCTAAAAGTGACTTATCAGAGCTTAGTGCATATCCCCCTCTGTGTGTTTTGCCTTTCCTGGGATGCTGGGACCAGGAGATTTCTAGGCTGTGAGTTTCAGGGTAGATTTGACGGAGAAACTTATTTCAGATTGCGTCTATTTAGCGGGGTTCCAAAAAGTCCTGGAGACCCCAAAAATGTACAGCGGATTCAGGTTAGATTCCCGGTTACATTGAAGCGCAGTGCTCCAGTCAAAACCCTACCATGAAAAGCGTTCTTGCAACTCACCGCCAAGATCCCTGCTAGACAAGGTAAATGGGTATGAAGGGGTTAAAAGATATCTGCAGGTATACATGGAGTCCTTAGTATAGCAGGGGCTCCCCAGTATAGCAGAGGTACCCAAATATATGCCCAGGTACCCTGAGCGGGGTATAGGCGTTCAGGGGTTGCTCCAGCTAGGTGATAAAGCTGAGCATGTTTGAAGTGTGTAAAAGTTTTAAAAGTTATTTTTCTAATGTGTGCCAAGAATGAGGCTCGTGACGGTAAGTGAATTATACCCTCACTCCATCCCTGACAACAGAACAAAGACTTATATATTTTACCAAACATAAGACAGGACATAGTATATTTTATTAAAGAATTATATTTAATAGGTATATGTACTGGCAACCTGTAAATGAACTGTGGGATTTCGAAGTCATGGCTACCAGGCTCGGTGCTTATGCGTCTGGGAGAAAGCCAGGACTTAAAAGCCTCAGAGATGCTAGAGGTATGAACCATTTGTTAGCAAGAAAGGCTAAGTGAAGCACCCACATCCTCACCTCAAAGGAGCCATGTGGCCTAGCCCAGACTTAGTGGCATTAAGCTGGTGGGGTTTTTTGAATAGTGAGTGGGCAAGATTGCGTTTTGTGCACATGCTCTCTCACTGTTCTGAAGCCAGAGATGCCAGCCTTCACAAACCTGGCAAAGTGTGCGAGTGGCTAGGGATGAAATTCCCACACCACTGGTTGGAGGGCAAGCTGTGGGACGGCCTGTCCTGAAGTGTATAAGACAGCTAGTCGCCCTCCCAGAACTCTGCTGTTGTTCTAGCTTGGGTGTTCCATGTGTTCCTATGTGGTTCCATGTGTTCCCAAGTGATTCCAGAAGTCCAATTTGCCATAAGGGCAAGAACGGGTCGGACCGGGCCCAGAGACGCCTTGCTGCGATTGCAAGGAGGAAGGCTGCAGGACTTTTTAAACGGGAATGTTTTCTAAGTCCCCACTTCAGCACTGGACTGTTTTAAAGACTTTATTTAAACTAGTAAAGTCAGTTTGTCAACCCCAGAACCCTGTAAGTGTATCTCTTTCTGTCTATTGTAATTCAATGTGTATTTGCCTGTTTCAATGGAATAAATTACAATTTATTTTACTTATTGGCTTTGCTCAATGATATGATCCCGGTATAAAGGTGTATTTTGCCTGGTCTCCCGTGACAGTGACTATATATATAATTTATTCATATGAGTGTGAAAGATATAAAAAAATATATATACAATAGCTGGAGGTAATCCTGCTCCCAGACAGGACTCAAACCAAGTCCAGAAACAGAGGATGACGAAAATAGGGGCGAAAATAGATCCAAGGACATGTAGGAAAAAAAGACAAAATAGTGCAACACAGTATAGACAATATCACGGTGGAGAAAGGGGTTGTGAATAATTAAACTTACATGCTCCACATGAATATCAGGCAGTGAGGTTATTTAGAGTATCCAACTCTTATGGATATCCTGGTATCCTATAAGCAGCTTTGAGACAGGCATTCAGACCACATAGGGTCACAATCTGGAAATGAACAACATTTCCTTTCCACTGTTGCACCTGCTCTACGGCCGTTAAGCAGGTGATGTAATCCATCAGAGAAAAGGAACCAAGTCTCAGCTGCTATTCACCAGCCAAAAACACCTTTCCAAGGTGCATAAATGTAAGCAAAACTCTGCCCTACGCGCTTAGCTCATATAAGAGCTTATGCAGGGGATATGTTTACAGTATGTAGCCTTGTTTTCTGTTTGTGCTTCCACCTTTGTTGATCAGAGATTGTTTGAACAATCAAGGATAGAAGGCAAGGATAACTTCTTCTTTCCCTCTTCACCAATAGTTCTTCTATATACTCTATCAACAATCCTAGAGGTATATTAATTTCAATAAAGCAGCATTAGCACCTAACTTTATGAATGTGTGACCATGAAAGTGCCACTAAAAGAGGAGACACCTCAACAAGTGGCATTCTGACCCCTACACGGTAATATTAGTAGGGTGTTTTGCATCACTCTCCTTGGGGAGCGCAAGTCATTCAATGTTTTGTATATAAACAAGCAATATTTTATTTATCTGTAATCTAAATTAATTCTCATGTTTGTTAATTCCTCAGTCATTCCTAAAATCTGTTGTAGCTAAGATTCTTTGAGGAGAGGGTTGAAAAATATCATCAATTTTGGAGAGTGGTTTTAGAAGGAGTTAGGGGAGGAGATTGTCAGAGCAATATTAAAATGAGATGTTTGAAAACCTGCGCCTATAACTGGTTTCTCCCTCTCATTGGGGCAGATTCATCAAGCTCCCATACAGGGTATCACACACCGATCCAGCGATATTCCCCCATTCAATTTTATATGGGGCCTATTCTCGTAGCTCTGAAGTGAGTCAATCCACGTCTAAAGACGGATCGGATTGCCATGCTTTGCTATTCTGTAAGTCCTTAATGCATGTCCAGAAAAGGCTTTTTTATAAGCAGTTTTGTAACTCCAGTGCTGGCATCGATTGTCAAAAAAGCCTCCAACTCGCATTCCAGTAGCTCCGTTATACAAACCGTTTCTAAAAACTCGCATTTTTTTTTCACGCCACCTGGCAAGATTGGTATTGTGAGTTATATCCTGAGCCTGAAATATGGAGTTGCTGAGAGAACAAAACACATATGCCAGACAGGGATAGAGTTAGCGCCACCTCTAGTCATTCCGCTTTAAAAGCAAGTACAATCCAGGTGTTTGGGCTGTTAAACCGTGCGTTTTGTCACTTTGTATAGAAGCGGTTTAGAAAATGAAATTTGCATAAGAGAATAGGTTTTTTTTTCACATTTCATTCCGCTTCTTCTGAACATGTCAAACTAGGCGGTTTGGCATTGACCACTTTGTAGCTACTAGAAAAGGCTGCTATGGTTGTTAAACCCGGATTAGGGTGCAATTTCCTTCGTGAATCTTAATGAATTGCATCAAAGGAATCTGTCAAGTTATGGTGGCAATAATTTCTGCTTGTAAGAGATCTGCATCAAATGTCAGAAGGAAGATTATCAAACTTCATATATTTGATTCACATGCAAATATTTGCTCTGTGTTTTGGAGCGAATTGCACCATTTTGATACATATCCTGCTTACGCTAAAAGTTGCTTCTTAGATATGACAGTAGTCCCAGCAGGGCTGCCAACAGAAATTGTTGGCACCAGGCCCATTACCTCCTTATACCCCTCCAGGCTCATTACCTCTTTATACCCCCCAGTCCTATTACCCCTGTATAACCCCCCGGCCCATTACCTTTTTATAATCCCTGCCCACGCCCATTATCTCCTTATACCCCCAGTCCTATTACCTCCTTAAAACCCTGCCAGGTCCATTACCTCTTTATACCCTGCCAATGCTCATTGCCTCCTTATACCCACCAGTCCTAATACCTCCTTATAACCCCCCCCCAGGCCCATCACCTCTTTATACTCCCCCTCCATGCCCATTTCCTCCTTATACCCTCTCACTCCCATGGTACAAAGAGGTAATAGGCCCAGACGGAGTATAAGGAGGTAATGGGCCAAGAGGGGGTATAAGGAGGTATTGAGTCAAGAGGGGGTATAAGGAGGTAATGGGACTGGAGTCGGACTGGTATAGAGAGGTCATTTTCAAGGGATGGTGGTGGAGGTTATGCTCTGGGGGTTATAAGAAGTTAATGGGACTGGTGGGGCTATATGGAGGTAATAGGACTGGGGGGTGTAAGGAGGCAATGGGACTGAGAGGGAAGGGTAATAAGCCTGGGGGTTATAAGGAGGTAATGGGCCTGGGAGGGTGGTATAAGGAAGTAATGTGGGGCAGGGGGTTTAAAGAGATAATGGGCCTGGGGGGTATAAGTAGGCAACGGGTCTGGAGGGGGGATATAAGAAGGTAGAGGGCCTGAGAGGCAGGGACTATAGTGCACGTAAAGGCTCCACGGGAGGTGGGGATTGGTGCATTCACATGCGGGAAAAGATTGAAATAATAATTATGATTACAAACAAACTGATGAGAATTGTACTAGTTTTATCAAAGGAAAATACTCAAATTTCTTTCATTGGTATTCCTTTCCTTTGATAAATATGGTGCTGTTTGCTGTACAACTTTTGCACAAGTTTTACAGCTAAGAGACTATAGGAAATACATGCCCTCTAATTGGAATACTTACAGGTCCAAACCGCTGACGTTGATGTTGTTGCACCTACAATTCTTGGCCTGTGTTTTCCAGAATTCGCTCCTGGACAGAATCTGCACAATGATAATTAAAAATCTGAATAAACATGGGAATTTTGGTCTAATCCACAAAGGTGTGATTTTATGTTACCCTAAAGTGCCAAAAGTTAAAGGGGCCATTTATCAAACTCCCCAAGCTGTAAAACAGGTACAAATTTAGTGGAAAAACACTACACCAGATATAGCATAGGACAAAAAAAAAACATTGACTTCAATGGAAATGGTTTTCCTAAATAGATTTGGTAAAGTTTTTGTGCCCTGGTTTTTCAGCAGTGAAACTTTGAAAAACGACCCCCTAAGATTTTAGCTATTACTGTAATTGTGAGAGCATGAAGGTGAGGTTGAAAGACTTAACTATCTAAAATGACAAGGCTAATGTAAATAGAGCTATACGAAAATATTTTAATTCCAAAGACAAAAAACAGTAATGTGAGGAACTTGAAGAGAAATTTCAACAACACGGACAACTAAATGAAACAAAATAATGAAGCACTGAAACAAAGGTAATATTTAACGAACAATATTTACATTTATTCTACAACTTCTTGATTATACATATGTTTTTGCCAAACCCCGAAATTGCCCAATACTGATAATAGCCGGCAATTATGAACAATGGCCAACTCTACAGGCCAAAATCCCAAATATATATTTCAAATAAACTAATAATTGCTAATGACCTGGCTCCACTTGGGAAAGCTTATTTCACAACATACAGTAGTATGTTTCTCTGTGCATGTCCAGTTCGCTCGTGCGTGCGCGTTGGTAAACTAAAAAAGTTGTGCATTAAAGCTACACGACACGTGCATCAGTAAGTCTAGGATTTGAATGGTTCCTTTGTGTTATTAAAATGTATTTCTTTTTTCTCCATGATGTCTCAGAGGGGCTTATTTTGTAAGCTCCATGTCATCTGCACGGAAAGCCTCATTGACTTGAATGGGGCTTTCCGTGCAGATCACTCAGTACAGCGCTAATGGAGTTTATAGAATAAGCCCCAGAGTGTGGGTGAGAATTAACTTCTGTTCACAACTGCACAGATTCAATCTCAACCACCCCAGTGTACGTCTGCATTGCCCCAAAGGCAAACAGCCTGATGAGGCTCCCCAAGAACTGCTCCCCTCTGCACAGGACCAGCATGCTAATGGTTAACATGTGCTTGTACTTTGTGGAATGTCAACCCCACCCACTGGAATGTTAATGAGCCAAGAGGACACAAAGAGCTTTTTGTTCACAACTGCAATAGATTCAATCTCAACCACCCCAGTGTACGTCTGCGTTGCCCCAAAGGCGGACAGCCAAAGGGTGTGAGCCGTTTGCTGATGTTAAAGTTGCTCTATTTCAATCTAAACTCACCAGCCCTTTATCCCCTGTACCCAATTTTCCAACTCTATCTGTCCATGAAATGTCTGTGAATTCACTGACTAACCCTGTTCTTTTACTGTAACCATGTATTTATTATAACTCAGTGCCCAGGACATACTTGAAAATGAGAAGTAACTCTCAATGTATTACTTTCTGGTAAAACATTTTTTATAAATAAATATAAATAAAACTTACTGCTGCGGCCAAGTTTATTCGAGCATTTGCCCGTTCTTGGCCGCAGCAGTAGCCTGGCGCGCGCCCGAGAGTGACGGGCGCGCGCCGAAGCAGCGGAAGAGCGCCCTCCGATCGGGGCGCTCTCCCTACCGCTGCCGGGTCCGCCGGGTCCCCCGGAACCCCCTGCCGCTGTCCCGCGATCGCGGGACACCAGGGCTCCCTCGGGGAGCCCCTGGACGCGCGTGCAGGGGGCGCACGCTCCCGAAGACGCGTGACCGCGCGCACGCCGAGGGGCGGCCACTAGCAAGCCGGGAAATCTCCCGGCTTGCGGATCTGGCCGCAGTGTGATTAAGTGTGTCGGTAGTGTAGTAGTGTAAATATTAATGACGTTCAAATACAGTTGAAAGCATGAGAGAAACATTTCTTGGGAATCTAATGAAGTTATTGGAGAGCAAAGGTAATAACACTAACATATTTTCTAGAAGATAAGTACTGTACTGTCATCTGATAAGGGAAGTGAAAGAAGTTAAAGCAAAGGCAAAGAAGGAGTTGATTATCTTTTCTTGGCTAGATTTGAAGTGATTGTTGGGCTTTAATGAGACATTTATTCAGACAGTTGGTCATCAGCAATAATGGACGGACAATGTCCAAAATAGTTTATTTTGAATATATATTTGTAAGGATTCTGCCTGATCCGTGCCGGGTTTTCACTTTGGGACAGGTTTTCTGTGTCTCCTGCCCTTTCTGCTCTCTGTGGCCATTTTGGGTACTGGCAGACTGCTTTATAAGCCTGCAGTTACCATAGGGAGTCGCCGAGCAAAGTTCTGTGTGTTTGCAGCTCCTGTCGGTCTTTGCAGTTACGACTTATCCTCTTGCTTGTTTTGAATTCCTGTTGCTGACCCAACCTCGCTGCCTTCCGCCTGCCCTGACCGCTTGCCTCCTAGACTTTGCACCTCTGCCGCCAGCCCTAACCTCTGCCTGTCCCCTGGACTTTGCAACTCTGCCGCCAGCCCTGACCCCTACTTCCATACCGACTATGGAAACTCTTACCTGAGCCCTGCGGGTCCGTCTCCTGATATGAGACGAGCACCGTCACATTTTGCTTGGCCAAACATGGACCCCGCTGAGGTAGAGTGAGACGTCTCTCTCCAAGGGGAACTACTCGGAAAGCATGAGACACGCCTCGCCCTGCAAAACCAACAGCTGGCATTTATTTCAAGCCGACTTCAGGACATTTTTACCCGGCTAGAGACACTCCAGGTGGGTTCTACCCCTGCCCTACTGCCCTTACCGGAAGCTTCTCCGGCGCCAATCCTATCACCCCCTACGCCCAGGGAACCACGGATCCAGATGGCTCTGCATTATGGAGCGGACCCAATTGCTTGTAGAGGCTATCTGAACCAATGCTCGATTCAGTTCGAACTCCAGCCCTCCATGTACAGCACTCACCGATCCAGGGTAGCAAATGTAATTTCCCTACTAACAGATGAGGCCTTGGCCTGGGCTTCCCCTCTGTGGGAGAGAGAATCCCCACTGATCAACGACTCCGTTGCCTTTCTCCAGGCATTTAAGAGTATTTGACGCGTCTCCTCCGCTTCAGCTTCACTCCTTCGAATCCGACAAGGAATCCGTACCGCAGGCCAGTATGCCATTGAGTTCCGAACCCTTGCTGCTGAGACGGGCTGGAATAATGAAGCTCTGGTAGCAGCATTTTGGCAGGGGCTTTCTGAGCGTTTAAAGGACTAAATGACATGCCTGGATCTTCCCAAAGATCTTGAGGAATTGATTGCCCTCTGTATTAGAATGGCGCTCCGGAAACGAGAACGGCAGACTGAGCGAGCTCAGTCTCCAAAAACCCCAACAATTCGGCATGCCCCCCACTTTCAGACCCCTCTTTTTAGAACTCTCCCTGAGGAGGAACCGATGCAACTAGGTGACACCAAATTACCTGAGCAGAAGAGAATTATGAGACGTGTCAGGGGGCTGTGCCTGTACTGTGGGCTCAAAGGTAACCGTGTCCGAGACTGTCCTAAATCAGGAAAACCCCAATGCCCAGTGAAGATAGAGAAATATTCTCTGGACATTTCTTCTATTCTTCCTTCACCACAACCTTCACGGCTCCTCCTGCCGGTTTCACTCTCCTGGGGACCAGCATCCATTTTCACTCAGGCTTTTGAGGATTCTGGAGTCACAAGGAACTTCATAGACCACACATTTGCGAAACTCCACTCCCTTCTAGGGAGATTCTGTTACCAGAAGTGGCTATTGAAGACCTCTGATACCTGAGACCATCACTCGCGAGACTAATCCTTTTACTGGTCATGGTCGGGGCACTTCAAAAAAAGTCACTATCCTTCTTCACGTGATTTGCTCTCACTCGACTCCAGTGGTTCTAGGACTTCCCTGGCTGCGGCACCACAACCCCAAGATCGCTTGGGCGACCAATCAAGTGACATCCTGGGGACACCATTGCAATGTATCGTGTCTTCTGGCGTCTCGCACCATCTCCGAGGTTCGGCTACCTACTGAGACTTCCGCATCATGGATTCCAGTTTGTTACCAGGAATTTGCCGACGTATTTGACAAAAAACAGGCAGTGGAGTTACCGCCACATCGACCTTATGATTGTGCAATCAATCTACTCCCAGGGGTCATCCCTCCTTGAGGCCGCACCTTTCCCCTTTTGGAACCAGAAACCAAGTCTATGCGGGAATACATTTCGGAGAACCTACAGCGTGGGTATATCCGCTAATCAAGTTCTCCCGCTGCAGCGGGTTTTTTTTCTTTTCCAAAAAAGACGGTTCTCTCAGGCCATGTATCGACTACAAAGGCCTAAATAAAATCACCATAAAGAATCAATATCCGTTACCCCTCATTCCTGAACTGATGGACCGCTTACGCAAGGCACCATCTTCACCAAACTGGATCTTCAAGGAGCCTACAATTTGATCCGGATCAGAGAGGGTGATGAGTGGAAAACAGCCTTTAATACCAGTGACGGCCACTACGAATATCTAGTCGTGCCATTTGGCTTATGCAACGCACCGGCCGTATTTCAAAACTTAATCAACAAGATTTTCTGGGATCTTTTGTACCAATTTCTCGTGGTATATCTGGACGATATCCTTATCTTTTCCAGTTCTTTGATGGAACATTGGGCACAGGTTAGATTGGTTCCCCAAAGACTTCGGTACCACTCCCTCTACACCAAGCTTGAGGTGTCAATTCAAACAGAAGAAGATTTCTTTCCTTGGGTACTTCATCTCTTCCCATGGGTTTGAAATGGATCGTGCCAATGCATCGGCAGTGCTGGACTGGCCCTTACCGTTAGGTCTCAAACAAATACCACGATTTCTTGGTTTCGCCAACTACTACCGGCGATTCATCAGGAATTTTTGTAAGGTGGTTGCACCCATTACGGTTGTTACTAAGAAAGGGGCAAATCCTAAGATATGGTCCGCTGAAGCTCTTCTGGCTTTTGAGAAGCTCAAGTCCGCCTATTCTTCCGCACCTGTGCTTATCCATCCAGATTCTACGAAACCCTTCGTGCTTGAAGTGGACGCATCCGATCTGGCAGCCGGAGCCGTTCTTTCTCAAAGGAAGGATTTTCATGGGAAACTCCACCCCTATGCCTTCTTTTCTAAAAAAAAATCTACAGTGGAAAGAAACTATGCTGTTGGAAATCGGGAACTTCTGGCTATGAAAATGGCTCTTGAAGAATGGAGACATTTGCTTGAGGGGACAACTTCTCAGATTTCGATCCTTGCAGATCACAAGAAGCTCGAATACCCTAAAGGGTAAGGAGACTCGGGACGCGTCAGGCGAGGTGGGCTCTCTTCTTTACTCGGTTCAACTTTGTGATCTCTTATCGTCCAGGATCCAAAAACACCAAAGCAGACACTATATCTCGACAATTCTCTCCTGATGGCTCAGAGGAGATAGAGCACGGACCCATCATTCCACCTGCACAGATCATCTCTGCCATATCTTCGTCACTTCTGCAATAGATTTTGCTAGCTCAGGCAGAGGATGCTAGATCAATGACACGTTAGTCTAAATTATTTGTTCCTCCCCAATTCTGAAGTGAGGTGTTGCAATGGGGTCATAACTCCAAGATGGCTGGTCACCCAGGGGTTAGGAAGGCTTGCGATTTCCTCAAACAAATCTTTTTGGTGGCCTGAGCTTCGCAAAGATGTACAGGAGTTTGTGGCAGTCTGCATTATATGCGCTCAGACGAAGGTGCCAAGGACGTTACCCTGTGGATTGCTACAACCCTTACCCGTCCACACCATGGGCGGATGGACCCACCTATCCATGGATTTTATTGTGGAGTTGCCTTCCTCCAGGGGTATGACTACCATACTGATAGTGGTCGACCGATTCACACGACAAGCCCATTTTGTTCCTCTCAGGAAGCTACCCACAGCATCTGAACTATCGGGGATCTTTATTAAAGAGATATTCCGCCTCCATGGAGTCCCGACGGATATAGTCTTGGATCGCGGATCCCAATTCATCTCTAGATTTTGGAAGGCCTTCTGCCAAAGAATGGGTATCTCCTTACATTTCTCTTCTTCCTAACATCCCCAGTCCAGTGGTCTCACTGAAAGGACCAATCAGTTCTTAGAACAATTCCTCCAATGTTTTGTTTTGGAAATACAGGACGACTGGGTTGATCTTCTCCCGTGGGCCGAATTTTCCCGTAATTCCATGAAGCACGATTCAACACTGGAATCACTGTTCTTCTGTGCCTACAGGTACCATCCCACTGCCCTTCCTCTTTCCAGTCCCCTCTCCGGAGTTCCTGTAGTGGATGACAAAATCCAAAAACTCCAGTTACTCTGGAAGAAAATCCAGGTCAATGTGACCAAAGCCGCTCTCCAGCAAAAAACCCAGGCGGATAAACGTCGACGACCACCACCTCCGTTTCAAGTGAGAGATCAGGTCCGGCTAGCTACGAAAAATATCCGCTTGATATATCCGCTTTCCTCCAAACTCGAGCCCAAGTTCATTGGACCTTATAAAATCTTGAAACAAGTCAACCCGGTGGCGTTCAAACTGGAACTTCTGGAGTGTGAGGAATCCATTCCTGGATTTGGCTGGAGCTCACTCTGGCAGAGTGGTGAGCTCTCAGACAGACCTCCCCTTGGATTTGCAAGCTCTAGCACCTGTGCATGCAAGCAGTGCAACTCTGTCTCTCTGCTCTGGCATTGGAAGAATTCCCACACACCCCTGTCTTGGAATTGGCTGCCTGCCCTTCTTATACCGGCCCCGCCCTTCCCTTCAATGCTGAGCGTAATCCAAGTCTGTTTGGATGTAATTGTGTTTGCCACAAACACTACTGCCTTAGCCTTGTTCCTGTATTGAGTGCTACGCTGGCCCTGTTTCTGGTTCCCGTACTGAAGCACTGGATCCCCAGTGCTTGCCTTGTCCTGTTCCGGAGACCTGCTGCACTCACCCCAGGCAGAGGTCTGCTTCCCGGTTTCTGTGCTGAAGCGCCACCCCTGCCTTGTTCCTGAGACCTGCATTCTTCCCTAGCAGTGTCCTTGCCATGGGCCGCTCCTGCTCCTCGCGCAGTGGCCATTCCCACGCTTCAGCTGCTATGCTGAAGCGTAGTGCACCTGACTTCTAGTTGCCGAAGTCCAGCCTGGATATCGATTACTCTGACATCTCCTACTGTGACCCCGGCTTGTCCATGGATAACCCTGCCTTCTCCTACCCCGAACCGGCAATGAATGACTACGAACTGCGCAATCCAGAACCGCTTTGTGGTCTAAGGTCGGTGTATTCACATCCCCACCTCAGCCCCGCGGTCCGGTTCCGGTTTGTGGCGAGCACGTCCGTTACACGGAGACATTAAGGATACCCCCAGTGTTCCATGTCTCCCTCCTCAAGCCGTTCGTCCTGAACAACTTCTCTCCTCCTACCCTCCCCCCTCCTAGAACGTTCTTGGTGGATGTTCAGGAAGAATTTGAAGTAAGCCAAATATTGGATTCCCGTAGATCTCGTGGCGGGCTACAGTACTTGGTCCATAGGAAGGGTTATGGACTTGAGGAAAATTCATGGATCAGGTCCAGGGATGTCCATGCCTCCAACCTTGTCCGGGCGTTTCATCAGAAATTTCCTGCCAAACTGTTTTAGATCACCCGGAGGTCTCTCCTCAAGAGAAGGGTACTGTAAGGATTCTGCTTGATCCGTGCCGGGTTTTCACTTTCATCCAGGTTTTCTGCCTCTCCTGCCCTTTCTACTCTCTCTGGCCATTTTGGGTACTGGCAGCCTGCTTTATAAGTCTGCAGTTACCGTAGGGAGTCGCCGAGCAAAGTTCTGTGTGCTTTCAGCTCCTGTCGGTCTTTGCAGTTACGCCTTATTCTCTTGCTTGTTTTGAATTCCTTTTGATGAACCCGGACCGTGACCCCGACCTCGCTGCCTTCCGCCTGCCCATACCTCCACTTGCCTCCTCAACTTTGCACCTCTGCCGCCAGCCCTGACCTCAGTCTGTCCCCTGGACTTTGCAACTCTGCTGCCAGCCCTGACCCCTGCTTCCATACCGACTACGGATACTCTTACGGACTCTGTCCCTGGGTTGTGGTCGGTTTATTTATATCCCTACCTCAGCCCTGTGGGTACGCCTCCTGATTTGAGACGAGCACCGTCACAATATTTTGGGGTTTGGCCGGTCGAGTTGGCCATTGCTCACAATGGCTGGCTATTATCAGTAATGGCTATATTTGGGGATTTGGCCATAACATATATTATTGAAGATATAGCAAATAATACCAATATTCAAAAGAATAATGCCTTAAGAAATAAAAAGAACAAACAAATGAAGTTCATGCTAAATCATTTGAATATATTCTGCATATGTATATTTCCTATACATCTCAGGGGGGTTCACTAGTATTTTTCCAAGTAGGATAAAAATAACTC
This sequence comes from Ascaphus truei, assembly GCF_040206685.1. Classification (NCBI taxonomy): domain Eukaryota; kingdom Metazoa; phylum Chordata; class Amphibia; order Anura; family Ascaphidae; genus Ascaphus; species Ascaphus truei. Next base: position 185,662,279 of record NC_134485.1, read on the forward strand.
TGAGTATTTGCTTTTTCAGAATTTGGAAGCGTTCAACATTACTAGCGGTAGTAGTCATAGACAATTGTAGATACATTGAAAGATGGCATGTTTATTTGTACTAACATGAAAGATGTCCGACAGCAAAAGCTTATACACTACTGATAGAATATACAGTACTCACATACAGTAAAGTGTCATGTCGGGTCAATAAAAAGTGTCACATAGTGTATCTTTCAACTTCGTGCTCCAAACATGTAATTAAAAAAAATAAAAATAAAGTCTTCCTTTCAACAGATGTCCAATAAAAGACAGATGGGTCATTAAAGTGATATGAAATGCATTATATTTTTAATTCAGCCTACTTTAAGGTGGAACAAGTCAGAAAAATGTAAAAAATATTTGTAAATGTAAATTCAAAGCCTACCGGTGGTCTCTCACAGACTTTTCATCCCCCCCTTCATAGCCACAGGAGTTCAGGCTCGTTTTCTTTTCAGCAGACAGATGGTGAATCATCTGTAATGATCAGTTATCTATTAGGGCACATTAATTATGTGAGTCTGCAAGAAAAACTATGAGGATTATATATGAAGCTTGAAAGCAAGAGTTTATACTGTCAAATAAATTCTAAGGCCTCTGAATTAACACAAACAAAAGCTTGATTTGAGAGCAAAATTAGGCACTGTTAGATATATAAATTTTATATAGATATTTATAGATATATATATATACACACACACACACACACACATAAGCAATGATCTTAGAGAAGCAATTGTTGCTGCCCATCAATCTGGGAAGGGTTATAAGGCTATTTCCAAACAATTTAAAGTCCATCATTCTACAGTGAGAAAGATTATTCAAAAGTGGAAAACATTCAAGACAGTTGCCAATCTTCCCAGGAGTGGACGTCCCAGCAAATTCACCCCAAGGTCAGACCGTGCAATGCTCAGAGAAATTGCAAAAAAAAACAAGAGTTACATCTCAGACTCTACAGGACTCAGTTAGCATGTTAAATGTTAAAGTTCATGACAGAACAATTAGAAAAAGACTGAACAAGTATGGTTTGTTTGGAAGGGTTGCCAGGAGAAAGCCTCTTCTCTTTAAATAGAACATGGCAGCACGGCTTAGGTTTGCAAAGTTGCATCTGAACAAACCACAAGACTTCTGGAACAATGTCCTTTGGACAGATGAGACCAAAGTGGAGATGTTTGGCCATAATGCACAGCGCTACGTTTGGCGAAAAACCAAACACAGCATATCAGTACAAACACCTCATACCAACTGTCAAACACAGTAGTGGAGGGGTGATGATTTGGGCTTGTTTTGAAGCCACAGGACCTATATTTGGGCATGTGGTTTGACTCCCATTTAACATTTCTGTTGCACATTGATACCTTGATATCCAAAACCTATGCTAAATTCGGTGTACAATATAGGAACAATTCCTCCCTAAGTCTACTGGTCAGAAAGCGCATCGCACAGCAGATGCTGATGCCAATTATAGACTATTGGGACATAGTATATACCACGGCACCCCAAACTCACCTTGGCAAACTTGATACCCTCTACAACTCAATATGCCGTTTTGTCGTCCAATGCAATTACAACACACATCAGTGTGAAATAGCTCAGAGAACTAGATTAGTCATCACTTGAGTCTAGGTGCAAAGTTAATCTCCCCTGTTTTGCCTTCAAATACTTTCTGGGCAAGCTACCCGTCTACCTGAACAAGCTCCTCACCCCTACCACATGCAGCACTTATAATCTGAGATCTGACTCCAAAAGACTGCTCATGGTCCCAGGGTTCAACAAAGTATCCGGCCGCTCCTCCTTCTCTTACCGTGCAACCCACAACTGGAACAATCTAAGTTCTTTCAAAACTAAAACTGCCTCACATTTTAATCTGCCTGTAACTGTTACATACTGCTGCGGCAGCTTTTATTCTTACTAATCACCGGCTTGTACCTGGCATGTTCCTGGAATGCCACGCTGTTCACCTGGAGCATGCCGGGCTCCTTTTGCCTTCCCAGCCAGGCGCATGCCCGGCTGACGCGCGGTTGATGTGTTAATTGATAATGGTTCAGGATTTACTAGGCTGCAATGCTTCGCGTGTCCGCCAGATGGCATAAATTCATGACTTGTAATGCGCTGAATCAGTAATGTGTCGGCTTGCAGGTGTTTCGTTTAAAAAAGATACTGTACCACAGTGTGCCATTGTAACTTGGCCTTGGCCTTGAGACTGAAGGAAGAGTTGCCAAAATGTATCAATTTAGGCTTTTCATATTAAAGAAAGACAAAGACCAGTTTCAGTTTGTGTTACACTATTCTCCAGAGACCCACCCGCCATGAGTGTTCAAGTGCAGCCTGCTTTCCAAAAACCTGACAGAAGTTACGCGTATTTGATATGGGCCGCGATTAATGCAACAGAGGATAAGATGGCAACAGTTGCTCAAATTTATCAGTATTTTATCGAAAAATATGACTTTTACAAATTTTCGCCAACTCCTCATACGTGGAAGCGTGCAATAAGGAAAAGGTTATGTAGTGACCCCTGTTTTCACCGTATTGAGCCCCAATTTGATGGAGGGTATTGGTGTGTATCACCGGGTTTTTCCCGTATCTATGATCATGGAGGCGGCAAAAGGCAAAGGGTCGTGTTAAAACCAACTAAGAAGCGACAGTCGCTGCCAAGCAATGCACCAGCACCAGCACCGGCTTCCAACGACGGTCCCACTGTCAGTGACAACCCTGAGCCTGAGGCTGAGCTGGATTTGGCGTGCAGTTTTGATGAAGCTTGCATGTACCAAAGCGATTTCCAGCCTCACCTGCTGACTACAGGTGGACTAGTCCCGCTGCCAACTATCGACGTGAATGATGAAGAAAGCTGGACTGGCAGTGGACCGGCGCCGGCGCAAGCTGAATGGGAAATTCAATGGTGAGTACTGTCTTGTTGCCGTATTATTTTGGTGGGGCTGGCTGGGTACTTCGTTAGGGGGCTGACCATTACTGTACATTAAAACTTTTCTTTTTTTTCCTCAGAAAAGAAAACGGCTAATGGGGGGGATTTCGATGGATAGTATTGTACTGTATGCTGATGTTTTCCGGCCGTACAGTATACTGTGTAATAAACCCTGAATAAATAAAACTATACATTTATTCTACATACAAAGTATTCAGTATCGTTTCATTATGTGTCTTCCACAGTATACTGTACAGTGGTATACAGTGCCTAACATCTATGGGCAAAAAGAATTGTATTCCTAGGTGCCCTAGAACAGAAGTTCCCACGCCAATTGCCCGTGAACTTGACCGCGGCCCTAAGTAGTTCCCACGCCAATTGCGCAAATATAATGTAAAATAACCCGTTCTGTGGGTCTGAGCGGGTTGAAATTTACCTGGTCCCCATGCGGGAGGACCCTTGCCATAGTGGCAAAATATCAGCCTTCCAAGACCCCCCGAACCGGAGGTACCAAAAGACAGTTTAAAAGCACATTACCAAAGTGGCTTTTTTTCTGCCATGCAAGTCAATGGCAGAAACCTGAACTTTAACATCACCCTGACTCCGTTCTGTTGCCACGAGAGGGTCGCAATTTGCCATGCAATCCTGCCGCAACTAGGACTACATGGTGACCGAATATGAGCCCTCTAGGTTGAACAGAACCGGAGTTCTGGGTTCCAGGTTTCTGCTCATTGTGACTTAGCCGCTTCAAAGCTTTCTCCGCCATTTGCGCTCAATGGTAGGACCCTCCTCGCTGGCGTGACCCTTTCTCGCCGCCATTACTGCTCGGACCCTGTTGGGGTCAAGTGAAGAGGTTCCTAACATCTAGGGGCAAAATGAATTTTATTTCTAGGCGCCCTAGAACAGAAGTTCCCACGCCAATTGACCTAGTTCCCACGCCAATTGCCGTAGTTCCTACGCCAATTGCGCGACCAGCCAGTTAAAAAACCGTGCAGCAAGCCTCTACAGTACATTTGTTACAGTGGCAAAGGAGCAGATGGAAACAATGTGAGGCAATTCAACATGGTCTTTTATTGGTGGAGTCAGTACAAAAACATTTATTTACAATATTGAAACATTTAAAGTGCACAAAGAAACATTTTTGGTGCATGGGGCACAGGGAGTTAAAGTGACTTGCTTTTTATGTACTGTATTTGGGGGTTGTCTTTGGGGGTTTATTCATCAAATTATTATGATGAACTGCCTTTTGAAATTACACTGCTGTTAACTTTTTCAGCCACACACCGCCAGAGTTTTTAATCCCTCCCTAGCCAAGCATATTGCCATTGTGTTCTTAATCCGCCCATAGACGAGCTACAAACACAGTACGCCTGCGTCTAATCACACCATCCCCCTCCCCCAACCCTTAAGAGGCCTGTTGTTTGAACGGTAATGCTTTGAAAAATCCCCTCTCGAATTTGAAATGTAAATCTGATGTGCACAGCACTGTGAGAATTGAGAGTACACTGAGACAGTATTTCATCAGGGTGTGAAAATATGGACGTGTGAGGTTAGTACTGGACAGTACAGGAGGTAAAAGTGTTATTTTGCAAACTGTACTGCACTGTGCCCGAATTTTTTTTTATTCCTTGTCATTACAGAGTGTACCCCATGATACGGGACGCAAACAAAATCAAAAGAGTGCTCCAGGCCCAGGCATGGATCGACAGCGGGGAGACTTTCCAGGATTGCATCTTCACTGATAAGTCTACTGTGTCGCTGGAGAGATTTGCACGATTTGCGTTCCACAAAAAAGGCCGCTTATCTTTGAAGCCGTGGCCAAAACACCCTGTGAAGCTGCATGTGTGGGGTGCCATCTCTAGGCGTGGACCGGGATGCATTGTCATCTTTGAAGGTAAAATGTATCAAATATAATGTCGCCTAATGCACTGTACTTGACTAGTGTTGCCTTACCGTATGCACTGTACTGTACTATTGTGCAGTTTTTTGAGCACTTTTCTTTTCTTGCTATAGGAATCATGAATAAAGCTTTCTTCCAAGACAACATTGTGCCCGAGATAGTGCAATACATCACATGCGACTTCCCCAATGCTCACCGCTTCTACCAGGACAACGACCCCAAGCACACTGCGTCAACGGCGCATATCCTTGAGCGCGGCATCAACTGGGTGAAGACGCCAGCGGAGTAAGTGCAGTAGACCGTGTCCCATTTTTGTTCCCCACTGTTTTTAGCTCTTAAACCAATTGTCCTTTCTTTCCAATGACAGGTCGCCAGACTTCAATCCGATCAAAATGGTCTGGCTTCAGCTGAAGGACCATATGCGGAAAGTGGTGAAACCCTCCAAAAAGGCCGAGTTGTTGAAAGGCATACTGAGTTTTTGGAACGATGTACTCACCGTGGAACGCTGCAATAAATATATAGACCATATTGCCACTGTGTTGCCCATTGTCATCGCGTGTAATGGGCAAGCATCAGAAAAGTAGTACTGTGCTGTAGTATTGTAAGTACAGTATGTTACAGGTAAGTATGGCAAAGATTTTTTCTTTCCAGATAGTAAGAGTACTAGTACTGTATACAGTAGTTAGTTTTTTCTTTACAGAGAGAGCAGCACCAGCCATCAGGTTACAGTACATAGAATTTAACAGTAGTCAGAGTATACAGTAGTTCCAGTACAGTATACAGTACACTAGTTTGACAGTAGTACAGTAACTGCCTACTACAGTAACTGCCCCATTTTTTTTCTTTCCAGACAAAGCTGCACCAGCCACCTACAGCAGTTCAGCCATAATACAGTACAGTAACTGCACACATTTTTTGTTTTCTTGTCGTTCCAGGAAAAACGGTGGCCTAGGGGGATGGAGGCGTTGTGTCCAGTTAAATCTGCTTGTACAGTCAAATATACAGTATATAAACAGCAGCAATGATGTACACAAAACCTCTCCTCTCTCAATGAACTACTGTACTGCAGACAGAATGGGGAAAAGATAAAGACTAAAGAAAAATTAATTTTACTATACAGTATATACAGTACAGTATATTATACAGTACATTACAGTACTGTACTGTATATACTGTAGTATTAAATAATATTCTTATAAATGTGTATTAGTCATGTTTCCCCATGTTTTACAAAGGTTTTCCAAATGGTTATCCAATTTCAAGCTGCCAAAATAACTTAATATAGACTGTATGTATTATTCCTGATTATTTTTATATTTGTATTTTTTGGTTCCTGATAAAATAAATATTTATTCACTTACCTGCGAATCATAATCATTGACAGCCACCCCTACAGTGCACCAATGAATTATTTTATTTATTTATTTATAAAATATTTTACCAGGATTTATATATTTTTATTTTAAAGATATTAAAGAATGTACTGCATTGTATTAAAAACATGTGACTGTAAACCATAGTGACTGACAAATATTTTCACACCCTGATGAAATACTGTCTCAGTGTACTCTCAATTCTCACAGTGCTGTGCACATCAGATTTACATTTCAAATTCGAGAGGGGATTTTTCAAAGCATTACCGTTCAAACAACAGGTCTCTAAGGGTTGGGGGAGGGGGGGTGGTGTGATTAGACGCAGGCGTACTGTGTTTGTAGCTCGGCTATGGGCGGATTAAGAACACAATGGCAATATGCTTGGCTAGGGAGGGATTAAAAACTCTGGAGGTGTGTGGCTGAAATAGTTAACAGCAGTGTAATTTCAAAAGGCAGTTCATCATAATAATTTGATGAATAAACCCCCAAAGACAACCCCCAAATACAGTACATAAAAAGCAAGTCACTTTAACTCCCTGTGCCCCATGCACCAAAAATGTTTCTTTGTGCACTTTAAATGTTTCAATATTGTAAATAAATGTTTTTGTACTGACGCCACCAATAAAAGACCATGTTGAATTGCCTCACATTGTTTCCATCTGCTCCTTTGCCACTGTAACAAATGTACTGTAGAGGCTTGCTGCACGGTTTTTTAACTGGCTGGTCGCGCAATTGGCGTAGGAACTACGGCAATTGGCGTGGGAACTAGGTCAATTGGCGTGGGAACTTCTGTTCTAGGGCGCCAAGAAATAAAATTAATTTTGCCCCTAGATGTTAGGAACCTCTTCACTTGACCCCAACAGGGTCCGAGCAGTAATGGCGGTGAGAAAGGGTCACGCCGGGGAGGAGGGTCCTACCATTGAGCGCAAATGGCGGAGAAAGCTTTGAAGCGGCTAAGTCACAATGAGCAGAAACCTGGAACCCAGAACTCCGGTTCTGTTCGACCTAGAGGGCTCATATTCGGTCACCATGTAGTCCTAGTTGCGGCAGGATTGCATGGCAAATTGCGACCGTCTCGTGGCAACAGAACGGAGTCAGGGTGATGTTAAAGTTCAGGTTTCTGCCATTGACTTGCATGGCAGAAAAAAAGCCACTTTGGTAATGTGCTTTTAAACTGTCTTTTGGTACCTCCGGTTCCAGGGGTCTTGGAAGGCTGATATTTTGCCACTATGGCAAGGGTCCTCCCGCATGGGGACCAGGTAAATTTCAACCCGCTCAGACCCACAGAACGGGTTATTTTACATTATATTCGCGCAATTGGCGTGGGAACTACTTAGGGCCGCGGTCAAGTTCACGGGCAATTGGAGTGGGAACTTCTGTTCTAGGGCACCTAGGAATACAATTCTTTTTGCCCATAGATGTTAGGCACTGTATACCACTGTACAGTATACTGTGGAAGACACATAATGAAACGATACTGAATACTGTATGTAGAATAAATGCATAGTTTTATTTATTCAGGGTTTATTACACAGTATACTGTACGGCCGGAAAACATCAGCATACAGTACAATATTATCCATCGAAATCCCCCCATTAGCCGTTTTCTTTTCTGAGCAAAAAAAAGAAAAGTTTTAATGTACAGTAATGGTCAGCCCACTAAAGAAGTACCCAGCCAGCCCCACCAAAATAATACGGCAACAAGACAGTACTCACCATAGAATTAAAATTCATTTCCCCCCAGATTTTAGGAACCCCCTCACTTCACCCCAACAGGGTCCGAGCATGTACAGTACTGTACTTTAAAATAAATTAAATATGCAATTTTACTATTAGTGCGCGCGCACGCACAGACTGTGTACTGCAGGTTGAACCGCGAAGGTATTAGACTTCAGAGACAACAGCTCGCAAACGCCACCATGCGTTTTTACACGGCATTGCAGTATTGCAGCCAGCGGGAATAAAATGCTTAAATCACAGCCGCGAAAATAACGCTATACACCCCGGGAGAAAACGACACAAAACCGCACATCACCGGGATCTTCTGAAATTCGCGGAGCTAGCCAAGTAAGAATAAAGTTGGTCGCCAGTGTACGCCTATAATATATATTAACTTTAACTGTGCATGCAATGTGTTGTATATAATGTATACAGTTTCACTTATTGCAACTATGTGTCAGGAGTCAGGGCACACGCCGCCCCCGGCGCTGCCTTTCCTTACCTGTGCCGCTGGCTGCGGTCTCCTCCGTCCCTGCTCGGCGCCTCGTTCCTCCGCCCCCCCGCGGCTCGCACGCACGCCGCCGACGCTGGACTCGCGGCCGCTCCTCTTACAGGGCGCACGCTGCGCAACTTAATTTATGCACTGCACCAGCCGGGTAACTCCGCCCCCCAGCCATCTCCGCTCTCAGGTTCAGGTCCTCCCACCATCCACCTGCAGCAAACCAGACCATTAACCCCTGCCCTATCACAAAGGGCTCCTGGGCGCGCCTCTGCTCTGCCCCTTCCTCTCATTGGTCCTCCTCACTTTATTACCCCTGTGATTCCTCTCCAACCTTGCTCTGCAAAGTTTGTCTGCCTAGTGCTGTTTCACACTGTGCCTAGCTCTCTCTCTGTTTCAGCTTCGTTACCGAACCGGCTTGTCTCCCTACTCTCTCTGGCTCTACGACCTCGGCTTCCAATCGACCACGCATACCTCTCGGACCCCTCGATCTCGGCACTTGGACCTCTACTACCCGGAACTCTGTTACCCTCGACCTCTGGCTTCGGACCCTACTACGGCACCTTCTCTATGCCCGGATCTGGCAAGTACTCTACCTACCCTGTTACACCTGGCCTTGTCCACACTACCAAATCCACACTCCGGGCACGCTCTCACTACTGCGGGTGCGTGGTTACTCACTTTCCACCTCAGTATTGGAGGTTAGTCTGGTCTGCGGGCAGAACAGGGTGACATTATGCAGAGCCCAACCGACGCAGATCCCCCCCCCCCCCTGGACATGAACCAAATACTGACGACACTGGCACAACATTGTCAGACTCTTGGAGACCAAGTAGCCACTCTCACGCAGCAACTCTCAAACCTTACACTTCAGGAGGTTCCCCCCAGAGTACCACGCACTCCGTGCCTAACCCCGCCCATTCGTGAAGGGGCTACAGCCTCGGAACCAAAGATTCCTGCACCCAAACCATACTCCGGAGAACCCCAGGCTTGTAGTGGGTTCCTGACCAAGTGTGAGATCCAATTTGAACTGACCCCTAGTCACTTCACCTCCGATCGCTCCAAGGTGGGCTATATTTTTTCTCTTTTGACAGGAAGCGCCCTGGCCTGGGCCTCCCCGATCTGGGACGTACGGCCTGAGCTTACAACGGATTACTCCCGCTGCAAGAGGGAGTTCCAACAGGTGTTCGACACTCCGTCTCGCTCGGATACTGCAGCCTCTGCTCTCATGTACCTGGCCCAAAGTCGTAGGTCCGTAGCGAAATACACTTTAGAATTTCGGACCATCGCGGCGGAGATTCGGTGGAACGAGGAGGCTCTGATTGCTGTGTTCTGGCAGGGGTTGTCCGAGCCTGTGAAGGATGAACTCGCGACTCAACCTCGACAAGAGTCCCTGGAGGATTTGATTTCTCTTTGCATTCGGGTGGACCAGAGCCTGCAACAGAGACGACACGAACGCCAGCGTCCCCGGTTTGTTACTCCTGTATCCTTCCCGGTTCCTTCCATGTTTTTCAGTTATCCTCCGGCTATCCTACCACCTCCGAACCAATGCAGATTGGCAGTCAGCAACTTCGGGGTGCGGAGAGGACTCGTCATAGGAATGAGGGTCTCTGCTTTTACTGTGGATCCCCAGAGCATCAGGTACGCGCTTGTCCACTGAGGCCGGGAAACGAAGATACCCAGTGAGTAATGTGGGGCTCTCCCTGGGTATGATCACTTCTTGCCCCCTTTCCAAGGAAGAATTCCCTAAGAGGATTATGTTACCGATTACCCTGGAGGGTACTGATTTCCTGGTTTCCACCTCAGCCTTCCTTGACTCGGGATCAGGAGGGAATTTCATAGACCAGAGGTTCGCCACCTTGAACAACATTCCAATGATCGAGAAGAAGTCACCCATAGGCTTGGAGGCCATCGACGGACGTCCTCTACAGCCGGCATTCATCTCGCTGGAGACCCCTCTACTTACCTTGTCCATGAAGGACGGTCATTGTGAACGACTCACGTTCGATGTCTCAACTCCCCCATGGTTCAAGTTATCTTCGGCCTGCCCTGGCTCTAGAAGCACAACTTGTGCATTGATTGGACAGATCGGGTCCCTATCCAGTGGCAATTCCTCCCGGAACAAGGCATTTCCGCTACCCTCCTTCCCGGCTTGGAAATACCTCCCCCTCTTCCCTCTAATCTTCCGGAGGCAAACGCGGATTTCTGGGACGTCTTCAGTAAGACCTACTCCGATCTCTTACCCCCGCATCGCCCGTATGACTGCCCCATCGAGCTGGTTCCTGGGGCGATCTTGCCCAAATCAAAAACTTATCCCCTGTCCGTTCCTGAGACCACCGCTATGGCGGACTACATTCAGGAGAATCTCCAGAAAGGTTTTATATGGCACTCTACCTCGCCTGCCGGCGCGGGTTTCTTCTTCGTGAAAAAGAAGGACGGTGCGCTCAGACCTTCTATTGATTACAGAGGTCTTAACCGCGTTACGGTCAAAAATCGATACCCGCTCCCACTTATCTCTGAGTTGTTTGACAGACTACAAGGATCCACCATTTTTTCAAAGCTTGATCTTAGGGGGGCTTACAACCTCATCCGCATTCGTGAGGGGGACGAGTGGAAGACCGCATTTGACACCCGCAGCGGGCACTATGAGTACATGGTTATGCCCTTCGGTCTTTGCAACGCCCCAGCTGTTTTCCAGGACTTTATGAACGAGGTCTTCCGAGACGTACTTAACGTTTTTGTGATCATCTACTTAGACGACATACTGATCTTTTCCAAGACCCTTCAAGAACATGTATTACATACTAGGCTCGTGCTTGCCCGTCTTCCCCTCAATCATCTTTATGCCAAACTTGAGAAATGTATTTTCCACCAGAGATCCACAGCCTTCCTAGGTTACATTATCTCTGACAAAGGCTTCAGCATGGATCCAGAGAAACTAAAGGCCATACTGGATTGGCCCCAGCCCAGTACGTTGAAGGCCATTCAACGCATCCTCGGATTCGCCAATTATTACAGGAAATTTATTCAGGATTTTTCCTCCATAGTGGCCCCCATCACTGATCTCACCAAAAAAGGAGCCGACCCCTCCATTTGGCCGCCTGAGGCCTCCACTGCTTTCTAGACCCTCAAACGTACCTTCGTTTCCGCACCTATCCTGCACCATCCGGACACTTCACTCCCCAACTTCTACTCGATGTGAATGCTTTGGAGTCAGGAGCCGGTGCAGTACTCTCCCAAAGAGCAGGACCTCAAGATAAATTACACCCATGCGGGTTTTTTAAAAAAAAAAAATTCTCCGGCCGAGAAAAACTATGATGTCGGTAACAGAGAGCTTTTGGCCATCAAGATGGCCCTCCTAGAATGGAGACACCTTCTCGAGGGCACTCGGGTACCCATTTCCATCCTTACGGATCATAAAAACTTGTTATATATTGAAGGAGCCCGCCGTTTGGGGTCGCGGCAGGCCCGGAGGGCACTATTCTTCTCGAGGTTCAATTATGTTCTATCCTATATACCCGGGACCAAGAATGTTAAGGCCGATGCCTTGTCTCGGCAATTCTCCTCAGAGGAGAGGTCGGAAGAGATCCCTGAAACCATTCTACCGGACACATTTATCAGTTCTGCAAATTCATTTGATATTCTGGACAAAATCATCAAAGCTGAATCTTAGATTCCCAGTGGCGTAGAGGTTCTAGAGGGTACTTTGTACGCACCGCCACAATTCCGGCAGAAGATTCTGGAATGGGGCCATTCCTCATGGACTGCGGGTCAGCCCGGTTTTAAGAAAACCCTGGATCTCATTGGAAGAACCTTCTGGTGGCACAAGATGGGTAGTGAGGTTAAGGACTTCACCAGTGCCTGCTCAACTTGCGCCCAAAATAAGACCGCTCGGCACAAACCTCCGCGTCTTCTGATCCGTTACACATCCCGGAACGTCCATGGACACCACATCTCCATGGATTTCATAATTGAACTTCCACCCTCCAAGGGAATGACCACTATACACGTCGTCGTAGATCGCTTCACGAAACAGGCACACTTCATCTCGCTCAAGGCCCTTCCTTCTTCTCCGGTTCTGGCGGACATTTTCTCCAAAGAGGTCTTTAGACTCCACGGTATTCCCACATCCATTGTGTCCAACAGGGGTTCTCAATTTATTTCCAAATTCTGGCGGGCCTTCTCCAAGTCACTCGGTATCACCCTCTCCTTCTCCTCCAGCTACCACCCGCAAACAAACGGGCAGACTGAGAGGATGAACCAAAATTTTGAACAATATCTGAGATGTTTTGTATCTGAGGCCCTCGACGATTGGACTGATTTACTACCCTGGGCAGAATTCGCGATAAATTCACACAAGAATTAATCTACCCAAGAATCTCCATTTTTTGCGAATTATGGTTTCCACCCCGCTCGTCTTCCCATCTCCAGTAGTCATTCAGGGGTACCAGCAGCCGATACGCGGGTATCCGTCCTTCAACACACCTGGAGGAGGATTCAATCTGCACTCGCTGGCGCTTCCCAGAGGTACAAACTTCAAGCCGATCGGCATCGTTAGGAGGCACCTGAATACAAGCCAGGGAGTAAGGTGTGGCTTTCTGCCAAAAACATCCACCTGAAGACTCCTACCCCGAAGCTGTCCCCGAAATTCCTGGGACCCTTCGAGGTTCTCGAGCGCATTAACCCAGTCACTTACCGGTTACGATTTCCTCCGACCATGAGGATTCCCACGGCTTTCTTTGCTCAAACCCTACATCCAGAGCACCCGCTTCCCGTCCAAAGACCCAAGGCCTAAACCCATCTCCATACAGGGACAACCTGAGTTCGAGGTCCAAGCCATCCTGGATTCCCGTTTTTCCAGAGGTCGTTTACAGTTCCTGATTCATAGAAAGGGGTATGGTCCAGAAGAACGAACCTGGGTTCCTTTGGATCAGATTCATGCTCCAGTGTTGCTTAGACGCTTTCATCTCAAGTTTCACCACAAACCTTGGATGGATCGTCCTGAGACCGATCCTCGAGGGGGGGGTACTGTCAGGAGTCAGGGCACACGCCGCCCCCGGCGCTGCCCTTCCATACCTGTGCCGCTGGCTGCGGTCTCCTCTGTCCCTGCTCGGCGTCTGGCCCGTTCCTCCGCCCCCCGCAGCTTGCACGCACGCCGCCGACGCTGGACTAGCGGCCACTCTTCTAACAGGGCGCGCGCCGCGCAACTTAATTTATGCACTGCACCAGCCGGGTAACTCCGCCCCCGGCCATCTCCGCTCCCAGGTTCAGGTCCTCCCACCATCCACCTGCAGCAAACCAGGCCATTAACCCCTGCCCTATCACAAAGGGCTCCTGGGCGCGCCTCTGCTCTGCCCCTTCCTCTCATTGGTCCTCCTCACTTTATTATCCCTGTGATTCCTCTCCAACTTCGCTCTGCATAGTTCGTATGCCTAGTGCTGTTTCACACTGTGCCTAGCTCTCTCTGTTTCAGCTTCGTTACCGAACCGGCTTGTCTCCCTACTCTCTCTGGCTCTACGACCTCAGCTTCCACTCGACCACGTTTACCTCTCGGACCCCTCGAACTCGGCACTTGGACCACTACTACCCGGAACTCTGTTACCCTCGACCTCTGGCTACGGATGCTATTACGGCACCTTCTCTACGGCCGGATCTGGCAAGTACTCTACCTACCCTAGTACCCCTGGCCTTGTCCACACTACGAACAGTAGTGACACTATGTATTTGTAACGTATAATGTATTTTTCATTATAACTCTGTGCCCAGGACATACTTGAAAACGAGAGGTAACTCTCAATGTATTACTTCCTGGTAAAACATTTTATAAATAAATAAATCTACTCTCGGAGTCTTAGCATGGTTCATATTTCATTAAGCATATTGGTAGAGGAGCACTCACAATTCCAGTTGAACATTACTGAAGAAATGTTATGTGAAAACAGATAACCGCACTCAAGTAGTCTTGTTCCAAATATGAAGAATGTACTATATTTAGAAAGGATCAACGTTTCGGTCCCTATTTGGACCATCATGTGGTTTACTACTAATAGTTTTATTCTAATATACACACCAAGTTTATATTTACACTTATATAGACACACTATATGTGACATCACTGGTATCTCACTTTTGTCCTCTTTTTTTCTTCACTGTTGCCTAGCAATAGACAAAGGTTTGGGGTTTAGGTTCAGTAAATTTAGCATGCTGTACCACTGGATTTTTTAAATCTTGAAATACTGTAGATCAACATAGGGACTGAAACGTTAATTATTTCGAAATAAATTCTTCATATTCGACAGACTACTGGAGTGCCACTCATCTGTTTGAATCGGGTAATTCAATATTCCCCAAAGTGGCCGATCAGGAATTTTTCACTTCTGGTATTTGGGTCTGTTGCAAGTAGCTGCACACACTTTTTCTTCCCCAAGCGTCGATATTTTGGTTTATTTAAGTTGCTGGTTCACTATGGGGCCTATTAACTAAACTTCAATAAGTTAATTGCATTACCGATTGAGTTTGCATGTTCCTACTGTACGCTATGAAATTTGTGTAAAAACAGTATTCACTAAGAAAAATCGCAATTTTTTTTAGCGTTTGGTAAAAAAAAGCCATACTGCACGCGTTTGTATTTGCTTAACGAGCGAAATGAACTTAAAGTTCTATTTCGCTCCAGAAGCCTGGAAGAGCTGCACAGAGAGAGCTGCATTTCTCTGCACAGTTCTAACAGGCGATTGCGCAGTTTTAATTTAAATTTGAATAACATAGTATTGAAGCAGGGGGTATTCGGTGCTGAACCGCATTAATTTCAGCCTCGGGGACCCCTGCTTCCCGAGTTATAGGCCCGGTATGGGATGCCTGTATATCCGCCATGTTTAAATCTCCCGCGTCACGTGACGGGGGAGATTTAAACAATGCAGGGAGATACCCCATACCTGGGCCTGTAACTCGGGAAGCAGCGGGTGCCCGAGGCTGAAATTAATGCGGTTCAGCACCGGATACCCCCTGCTTCAATACTATGTTATTCAAATTTACATAAAAAAGTTAATTACCTTAGCGGCTAACGGTGGTAACCACTATGGTAATGAAGGGGTTAACCCCTTCCGCTACCCACCTGAGAGGCCTAACCACCCGCCCTGGGGCAACTATCCCCTTCACCTCTCACCTCTACCCCAAATAAACATTAAAATGAAACAACCCTACTACCCATTCCCTCTACCCCCAACACCTCCCCCCTCCTCTACACCCCCCGCACTCTACACCTGTACACACTGTAATGGAAAAAAATCCTATTATTCAGATCTGGATAATAGCGCATTTGCCCATTAAAAATAAAACATTACCCAGCCAGCAAATAGTAAATTCAAGTTACTTACCCCTTCAAGGATGAAGGCCACCATCTTATTTCTCTGCGGGCAGCAGCATTAAAATTAAAAAAACACCTAACAAATGGCCACTAACCCCTTAATCACCTTAGCGGTTAGTAACCACTATGGTAATTAAGGGGATAACCCACCCTCCCCCGCTACCAACCCAGGTGGCCTAACCACCCTCCCCGAGGCAACTAGCATCACCCTCTACCCATTGATTGTCACTGTGCTAAACAATTCATGACAATGAATGAACAACCTAAAAAAATGAAAAAAAAATCATGACATTTAAATAAAAACAAACATTTGACAATAAAACATTGATTGTCACTGTATCAAACCATGCCCACAATATGGGCATGGATTGCCACAATGGCAATGAATGGGCAACCAAAATTTTAAAAACAACAATAGATTACATTTAAATTAAAAAAAAAATTGTAACTGTAGTAAACTACCCACAATATGGGCATGGATTACCACAATGGCAATGAATGGGCAACCTAAAAAACATTTGCCAAAAAATCCATTGATTGTGAATGTGTTTATCTATACCCTGAAATGGCATCCTAAAAAAAATAAATACACAATTAAATAAAATACAATCAATGTGTTTCCTTCCTTTGCTGGGATGAAGATTCATCCTCCTCATCCAACTGCGCCACCAACTCTTGCCCCACGACACAATGATCCTCAGCAGCAATGATGTGCAGACATCCATGATCCTAAGTTGATTGCAGAAGAGTCTCCGTAAGTTCTTTATTCTTTCTTTTCTTCCTTTTTTTCTCTTATTTGTAATCCATCAGGTTCAGGACAGGAGAAGTTGATCCAACGGCTTCTTGGGGTCAAATGACAAGCCTTATACAAGGCCTGTGATGTCACATTTGACTGACTAATGGTACACCCAGCAATCCGATTAGTGGATATACCATGTGATGGCTTACATTTTATTTAATGATGATGTCATCTTAAAGGGAGGGAAGCCAATTAGGTATGATATGCTTCCCTCCCTTTAAGATGGTCACTTCAGCCAAAAAAAATGTAAGCCATCACATGGTACACAACCAATCGAATTGGTTGATATACCATGTGATGCCTTTCCTTTTTTGAAGGGATGCGATAGCCACATTGGCATGCAATTGCAAATGTGATGACATCTGTGACCCGTTGAGGGCACAGATTAGCACAGTGACAATCAATGGATTAAATGGCTAGAGTTTTGTTTTTATCGTAATGTATATATTATAGTAATGTATTTTAGAGTATTGCACTGTAATGGTTATTTGAATGGGCAAAATCGCTATTAGCCATCTTTGACTAATAGCGCTTTTACCCATTCCTGTGTGGTGTTGGTGGTAGAGGGCGTGGGTGAAGGGGGTAGTTGCTCCGGGATGGGTGTTTATGCCTTGCTGGAGGGGTTAACCCCTTCATTACCTTAGCGGTTGTAACCGCTAAAGGTATTGAAGGGGTTAACTCCTACTGTAACCCTCCCAAAACACCCACCCTGGGGCAACTACAAGCTTCACCCACCCCATCTACCAACAACAAAGCCGTTCCAGCTATTTAACACCCTCATTACCTTAGCGGTAAGACACAAAGGTAATGAAGTTGGCTGTAATTTTATTTTTAGTACCTAGGAATGAAGCTGGGTGTCACCAGAGCTGAAATTAATGCGGGTCAATCCTATGCAGTAAAAATAAAATAAACTCTGTGATATGCAAATAGCGATTCCGATCTCGCCACCCTTTAGGTAGCGAGAAAAGTGTTTAACCCCGGATTTGCATCTCGGAGATTTGAGAAAAGCAGTTACAGGCAAAAATGTAGAGTTTGGGCATTTTTTCAGCTACTGCACAACTTCTAATTGCAAGAGTGTTAACGCTCATTAAAAGCCGTTTTCAAGTGATTTCGCTATGTTATCAAAGCTTTGTGAATAGCTACACAAAATCGCTTGAAAAGTGCACTTGACAAATGTTAAGGCACTTATCGAAGTTTAGTGAATAGGCCCCTATGAGTTTTTGTAGCTTGAGAAAGGTCCCAAGGATTACAAGAATGTTGGTATAGTAAAGTAATTTTTGCACCTTCAAAAAGTCCTGTGAGTCATTGTATATACATCATCATGTATGATACCAGATACTCTTTGACAAAGTCCCAGGCAGGGACGAAACGCGTCAGAGTTCGCTCTGTAGCACTTTTGTTAGTGTATATGCACTCAAATAAAACAATCTTTTATTCATTTATTTTGCGTGTGGATATCGCTTCCTTTCAACCCTGATGGTAGCAGTGCACCGCCTTTCTGTTCTATTTTTACTTTTGTATACACACACACACATATATATATATATATATATGTACATTTCTATCGTTCTATATAGTTCTATATATATGTACATATATGTGCATTTTACCCGCTGGCGAGATGTTTCGGCAGGGTGCTGCGGTGGCGTGGATCAGCGTCTACTGGCATTTTCCTCCTTCAACTACCTGCATTCTCCTCAGCATTGAAAATGGCCACGCGTGTCAAATGTCGCTGTGTTGCCATGCCAACTGCACGCTATGTGACGTCACAACGATGAGGAGGCAGCCTCAGAGCAGACACGGCACTGCAGCTGAGGGCGAGTGGGCAGTTGGGGAGCACGAGACGCCAGAGTGCTTGTAGCGCGAATGTCCCGCGCCGCCGGGGATGGAGGATGGGAGCTGACGTGACCGGAGCCAGCTTGCCCGGCCATGCACACGTGCGATGGCTTGCCCGGCGACGCGCAGCTTGTGCAGGAACCCAGAAGTAGGCCAATGATCAGCCGCCTGGACCACACCGAACTCTCTGCTGCACAGGTGGGCCCCCTCCCTTTTCAGCAGTCACCTACCCAGTCAGTCAGCCACCCACCTGGTAAATCAGTCACCCAGTCACCCAACCCACCCAGTCAGTCACACACCCATCCAGTCAGTCACCCACCCAGTCAGACAGTTACCCACAAAGTGAATCAGTCAGTCACCCACCCAGTCAGTCACCCACCCACCCATTCAGTCACCCACCCATTCAGTCATCCACCCACCCACCCATTCAGTCACCCACCCACCCAGTCAGTCAGTCACCCACCCATCCACCCAGTCAGCCACCCACCCCGTCAGTCATCCAGTCACCCACCCAGTCAGTCATTCACCCACCCATCCAGTCACCCACGCAGTAAGTCAATCACCCACCCATCCAGTCAGTCACTCACCCACCCAGTCAGTCAGTCACCCACCCAGCCAGTCAAGTCGGTCACCCACCCAGCCAGTCCGTCAACAACCCAGTCACTCAGTCACCCACCCACCCACCCACCCAGTCAGTCACCCACCCACCCAAGTCAGTCACCCAAGTCAGTCACCCACCCACCCACAGTCAGTAACCCACCCAGTAAGTCAGTCACCCACTCACCCACCCATCCAGTCAGTCACCCACCCAGTCAGTCAAAGTCACCCACCCACCCAGCCAGTCCGTCACCCACCCAGTCAGTCACCCAGCCAGTCAGCAACCCACACACACAATCACCCACCCACCCAGTCAGTCACCTACCCAGTCACCAACCCACCCAGTCACCAACCCACCCAGTCAGTCACCAACCCACCCAGTCAGTCACCCACGTAGTTAGTAAGTCAGTGAGTCACCCGCCCAGTCACCCAATCAGTCAGTCACACACCCAATCAGCCACCCATCCAGTCAGTCAGTCACCCATCCAGTCTATCAGTCACCCAGTTAGTCAGTCAGTCACCCACCCAGTCAGCCAGTCACCCACCCACCCAGTCAGTCAGTCACCCACCCACCCAGTCAGTCATCCACCCACCCACCCAGTCAGTCACCCAGTCAATCACCCACTTAGTCAGTCACCCTCACGCACACTGTCCCACACCCTCACGCACTGTCCCACACCATCACGCACACTGTCCCACACCCTCACGCACACTATCCCACACATTGACATAGAGACTCACAAAAAAAACACGAGGAATTCGCAGTAAGTATAAATATAGAAGTGCAAATAGTTAAAACAGGGGTGTGTGTTGCCCAAGCGCATTCTAAATGAAACTTCTTTGCGTTTTGTCACTGAAATTGTGTTTTGATTTTTAATTAAAAACAACATCATCACAAATACAATTTCTGTAACAAAACAGTGACAAAAGACAAAAGAAGTTTCACTTAAAATTCGCATGCATTAAAGATTCTAGGATGCAATATTTACAGTACTTCAAAGCTACAAAGGAAAGTGCACTGAATATTCTATGGCATACAGAATATGAACTTGTAGGTACACTTCAAACTTGTAGATTATTTTGACTGGTATACTAATTTTTATTTTTTTTAAATTACGTTTATTTGCAAAGTTAATTAGTAAAAGTATGAATTATATTCAATAAGAAGGAATGGTCATCTGTAGAAACATCGGGCCACAGTATCGGCCGCAGATCCACTGCTCTCTCTGGAGGAGAGAAATGAGAGGCCGGGAAGGGAAGAGCGTGACAGCCAAACCTTGACAGCTGGATATCTTAACAATCTCAACTGACCTAAAAGATGTTATTGAAAATAACCCTAATTTAACCAACATGTCCATGTATGGTTACATGCAATATGATTTACTGTCATTTACTAATACTTTCTGCAAATGGTTTGAAATTATATGTATGAAGATTTAGGAAAAGGAGTTTTAAAAAAAGTTGTACATTCTGACAGATTTTCTTAAGTGAATCATAATGCAGTGGGAAAGTAAAAAAAATAAAAAATAAAAAAATATATATTATTATTTTATGGGATTAGCACCTACATTATTTTCTAGTGGAGTGTCTGCTGTTCGCTGTGTTATATATATAAATGCAGAAACATCTCAATACTTGATCATTTTTATCTAGTATGTTTACTTATACTTCCTCTGTTCTTTTTGTATATTTCACCTGATAATTGTGTTGATCCTCAGGGCTTTTACTTTGAAGTAAGCTATAACCACTCCACAATTCTTGTCTTGTATTCTTTTGCCGTGCACCCATATCACACTCACTGTGAATCTTCCTCATGTCCCTCTGGGCTGGATTAGACTTGGAACACAACCCATTGTTAGGGGGCATGTATCGACCAGGGGGGCCTACAGCTGACACCTGGTTAGTATTCCATCCAGAGTACGATTTACTCTTGAAAGGTGTGACAATGTTATCAACTTCATCCCTGCTAACCATATTAGTTGATTTCTGAGGAAAACACTCTTCTGATAGTTCCTCATATCTTTCCACTTGGTCATCCACTGAATGTTTTAACTTTTGTTCTGCACTGTCAAGAGCTTTAATAGCCTGTTGCATTAAAGTCTGTGAAATGGTTACGTTAAGAACATAGGAACTAATATTCTTCTCTAGTGTAGACACTCTGTCCAATCTTGTTTGTTGCCCTGCCTGTTTGACATCATTTAGCTCTGTTGTCTCACTCAGGCTATCCAAATCTTCTGTACTAGATTCTGTATCAGAAGTGCTGCTTTCTTTTATTGAGACTGACGGTGCATTGAGATATATTTCTTTTAGACATAATGCTGATTTAGCATCACTTTTATCCTGATTTGTTTTTTGAATTTTATTTTCCAATGCACAATCTAGATTATTCAGTACTTCCAAAATATCACTGTATGAATCAGTGGAGGAGGAAGTTTCTACTTTGTGATAAGAACGAGTCATTGGCTTTTGACCGACTATCCCTCTTAGGTGTGGTTCAACAGGTAAGCTCTCTTTTCGCAGACTTTGTAGAGCAGAATGACGGGTACACATAGGTAGATGATCATGGTGCATTTCTATCTCTTTTTCACCAAATAATGTTTTATGTTCATCTGTAAAATACGATTGAGATTCTAAAAAAAAAAAAAAAACAATACGTCACAAAAAAAAAATACTGAATCCTGAATAACCTCGGTTATAATCAACTGTAGAGCTTTTACCCGCAATAAGGTCTTTTACTTCTGCTTGGGGGTTTTAAAAATGGGAATAAGAGCAGTAATATTCATTCGTCTTTGATGGAAATCTGTGCCTTACTTACAACTGATGTGTTTTAGCATGTTCACTTTAAGGGAGTGCTCTCAACCATGCTTCTTTAAAATGGCAAATCTACTGTTGGGAAAAAGCTATTGTTGCAGTTACTTTGCTAATAACAATCATGTTACCAAGTATGTTTGCCTGTCGTATATGATCATCATCTAGCTCCCTGGTGATCTTGCTCCAGGGCTTGAAACAGGTGTTTATATCTGGATATACATTATGGTGTTGTATGTTTAAATTCTCAGAGGCGCCTTTTCTGGACTCTATGGTATCCTGAAAATAAAGAAATCTGTAATTACATAATTCTCTAAAATCAATGTGTAATTCTGTAACATTAATACCATTTGGATTTTTTACAGGGCATATTTTTTTAAATTTTACTTACAAATAAACGTTACACATCACCTCATGAAAATGGCAAACACCATATTTTCCTGCTAATGAAATATTGGATTCTACTGTTTATTCAGTACTATTTGATGCACAAATATCTTATAATCACACAATCACTTTGACTGATCTCATGTTGATCCCTTTTGTTTCTACTTTAAAAAAATAAAATATTTTAATGTATTTTAAAGTATGTTTACAAATGTTTGTTGTCTGCATTCAATTAATACCTTTCCACAGTGTTGTTACATTAGGATATTCTTGCCCATAAAGGTGTATTCAGTCCTACCTGGTTGCAATCTGTCTCCAAGTCCTGAACAGGTCAAGCTTGCCCAAGTTTTGAAAGTAAAGAGGTGAGTAAACGTGAAGGCATTCCAATGTGTGAAGAAATCATCTTTTATGCCTGCTCGCCTATGTAACGCCTCAATGTGTTACCACTATCTTTCATACGTTTGCGGAGAAAACAAGCAAGCAGTTAACACGGGTTCTTTGTGTCAATCATAGTCTATAGTACAGGTTCAGTCCCACTTAGAAGCTGGAGTTGCAATAACATGATAACAATCTAAGATTTACCACAGTTAACTGTATGTAATACATTTACAAATTTGAACCCCAAATTTCAAAATTTCCTTCTCTTCCATGAAATACAAATACCTGTGTGATGTCTCATGCAGATGAGCGAGTAAATAAAGGGAACATCACAATTATTAAACGGAACATCACTATGATGTCCAATATTACCCTAATTCGCTCACTGTCATAGCTATAAGCTTTTATTTTTTGAAGAAGAGCTTTTTAGCCACTGTGACTTTAATCGAGTTAGAGGGTATTCCCTTTTGTGTTCTGTTTTCTCTTCATTCAATGGTTATAGTTGCATGAAGAAATTTTAAATCATGTTACTAGGGATTCAAAATGTTACCTTAAGATCATTTTTCAAGATATAGCGAATATCCTGCAGGTTCATTTTACGATCTTTTGGCCTTGTCTGAATCCCTGTGCTCACTATGTCTTCATAGGGTTTAGCAAGTCTGAGATCAACAGCCAAGCAATTACCAGAAACCACTGAGTCTTTAATAGCTGGACCATCCAGTTTATTCCAAGGAATAGTGTCTGCAATGAAAAAATACCACAGACGTATATGACATCCTTGGTTATAAGGCTAGATCCTATAATCATGAAAGCTAAAATAAGCATGTCATCTTAGTTATAAATACCCATTTCTTACAGAATTATCTGCTTCCAGTGCTATTTAAAATAACATTCAATGGAGAGAAACTGCGGGGGTAACAGGGGATAGGGAGATCCTCTGGGGGCAGAGGGAGGATCATTCAGCATGGGGGTGGGTGTAGGGAGATCCTCAGAGAGCAGCGATAGAGGGCAGGTCATCTGAGGAGAGTTGAGGGCTAGGAGTTCGTTGCAGCGGCGTATGAGAGCTAAGAGATAATCCAAGGGCAGTGGGGGTTGGAGATAATCCGAGGCCTGGTGGGGTGGTAGGCAGGGGAGATCCTTTGGGGTGTGGGAGGAGAGATTAAGAGGTAGGCTAGAGGCAGGCTGGAGGGCAGGGGGATAGATGGCATGTTGATATGCTTTGTTTTCTTTTAATAATGAAAAATATAAAAATGTTTCCTTTAATAGTAGTAATCCCCTGAGGACAGGGCATTACCTAGCCGGGGCCTCAGGCCTTTAACTCTTCCACCCTGGGCATTAATGGTCAGGTAATGACTGTCCTGTCCTGCAGGGATTATTACTTCTTTAATAAGCCTCCCTACTCTTAAAATGATCAGCAGAGAAATAGAGCCTAATGGAAGTCACTTACAAGCCATAGTAATTATGCTCCAATAACGGAATGATCTCCTTCCTGACTCTTCATTATTTATTGTATGTGTTGGAGCTCAGCTTCAATTTTAAATATACCAAATAGTCTAACAAGGACCTGCACATATATTAAGGGAGTTATTTTCTCCCTGATTACATGCTATGTTTTTACTGCTCGAGTGCTCCTGATAAGAGAAGTTTTACATTGGAAATCTACATAACAATTTCACAATAAAATGGTAATCTACAGGTTACAGATAAAAAGAAAGATTAACCATGTTTAAAATTACCTGTCAGAAGTTCCTGAATGATCGCACAAAAGCTGTAAATATCACATTTTGCAGTAATTGTTTTCCCCATAATTACTTCTGGAGCTGACCAGTGATACAGCTGTGTAGGAATAGGAAAATGAGTGAGATCACTGTGAGTCCCACCATCTTTGCTGAAACATAAATACAAAAATACATTAAAATGCAATTACATAAAAATATTCTGTTACTATAAGTAATGAGAATATTATGTATCTATGTTGATGCTAGAATACACAATACTGTTAGTAGAAGACCAATACAGGTACAAAAAACTGTTGCCATTCTTATCCACTTTACAATCAAATCTATATTGTTTGACACACATAAAAAGAAACCCTCATACTCAACACCTTTATTAAGTGCATACAGTACCCACATTTCCATTTAAAAGAAGGTATAGAAATTCAGACCACAGAGCAGTCCAAACAATCCAGTGCTCCAAAAAAAATATTGTAGAGGTGTGGGACTGGGGATACGCTGTATATAAGTATCTCTAATTATTGTAATAGACACACCATGTGTGTCAGCCTGTGAGCAATTGCCAGTAAGGATAATGTATAAGAAGGTAGTGAGTAAATGCAGCACGATCGCGTCGTAGTAAAATTACTCACAGGCAGGTGAAGTGGGAAAGATGATTATAAATCTTGTGCAATCACTGGGAGCCAGCGTCTCCTCCAACAGCAGCCTCCGATGACGGGCAGCGCGGCGTCAGGAAATAGGGGAATCCCCGCGATGGAGCTCAGTAGCCACAGCCAGGGCAAATCCCTCCGTATGGTAAAGGAGGGTGAACGGGCCCCCAAACCGAAGACTCCGTCACTGGACAGACGCAGCCCCAGTGCAGCTCATCAATGATAAGTAACCGCCTGCCTCTTTCACCGGAATGGGTTGCTGTGTATAGCAGGGAGGAGGTCACAGCTGGTATCCAAATGAAAGCTTGCAGCAGTGTATCACCAGCGGAATGCAGCCAGGTAAAGAGTAGTAGTCTAGAGTAATAGAAAAAAACGGAGCACAGCCCACCAGCACATCACAGGACACGAGGGTCTTCTTTAGAATGGTTTATTGATAAAAGAACATAGGGCAGAGTTCCTAAAGACGCTCTGACATGTTTCGCGCACAGGGCGCTTTATCAAAGAGTGGTCTTTGATAAAGCTCCCTGTGCGCGAAACATGTCAGAGCGTCTTTAGGAACTCTGCCCTATGTTCTTTTATCAATAAACCATTTAAAAGAAGGACTATTTTAATTATAGTCTGACTTTTTTTTATCATAAATATAGTACAAACCTTGAAAAAGCACATGGACAGCTTTGTTCCATTTCGCTATTTCTGAGTGGCACGTTGACCACTATAAACGTTAAAAAAAATATTTCGGTTAAAAGCTAGTTTTCCCTAAAAGCCATTGCAAAAATGTGCAATGTACTAAAATACTGATGTTTCAACTTCAAAGGACCGTCATCAGGGTTTCAATAAAAATTCACAAACACCCCCTGTTAGGACCAGTATGTCAGGCCAGAGTCTGCACTCATGTTAAGCTTCCATTTTGTATGGTCATAACTAGTTAAGATTCTGTAGTCAGCCTTTTTGCTGAAATATAATTCCTAAATGCACTCAGTTTCTCTGCTAAATTGCATTTCCTTTCTTTCTGGTCAGGATATTACTAGATACTTTTGTGATGTCAATTTCCTGGTGTTTCAGTAGAATATAATAGAATGGTTCTCTGAAAGAAGCAAGATAATGTAATAAAGTTGCTAAGACTCAAGGTCTCTTTTGATAACAGACAATGAATAAGCTATGTATTCAGACAATTGCTTGTATTGGAAAAAGACACGTCTCAAAAGTCACGCCACTAATATGTTCTGCCCCTAAATCACGCCTCTAATCAAAGCTACGCCCAAGACACACCTAGTATACGCCCAAGACACGCCTATGTTACGCCTCTAACCAATATCTTTTTTTTTTCTGTATAAAAATCATTACCCTATGAGTAATAAATTGAGACAAAGGATTTGAAACCTGGCGTGCGTTACGTTTCATTTTGTTCGTCTCCCAGGCCTGATAAGGTTCATCAAAAATCGAAGATAACAGTGGCAGGGCGTGAAAGCTTCTCCGGGGAAGTCTGCTGCAAAATGGTGCAGATTGTGTATCCAGTCACAAGGCTTCAGTTTTCTTGGCAGAGGAAAGGCTCCTCTCAGTTCTGAAGCATAGGCGAGGAAATTAGGTCTTCCTTCAGTTTTGGTGTCTAGAAGTGGGAAATTCACAGAGGTGGTGAGTATATATGTAAATTTTTATATATGATGCTTCACCCCCTCTTGGAATTTAAAAAGACCTAAATTATGCTGGTTAGAGTCCAGATAATTTATGAATTGTGACTGAAGATTGGGTTTGAGTCCCTTTAGACAAAAATTTTGGTTAGAGTCCAGTAAATTTTGTGCACGACTGGACTGTTATCTCTGATCTAGCTGAACGACCATTGTATATTGTGTAAGTATAAATATTGCATATAATATACTCCATAAATTCAAACACAAGCCAATAAAGTGCATAGCGTACATAGAAGATTAATATGGTGGCACTAGAAGTATCATAGATTAAATGAAATACTACAAGCATGGAATCACTCACATGTTCCCCAATTCTCACTTGTATTTCTCTGTGTTTTGCCCACATAATGAGAGCCACAAGGGCAAATCATCAAATACACAACAAATTTGGTAGTACAAACAATATGTTGTCGAATAAAAATGTATGTATGTATTGTGATGTCTCCGTCACAGTTTAGGATTTTATGTCCCAGATTAAGGCAAGAAACGTAGTATTTCTCTATATAGGGTTTATTTACAGGGTTAAATACACTAAAAGGCCCACCGTCCCTTTAAGCAAAACAAATCATAAAATAAACGCCTACTCCTCTTAGGAGACTAACTATACATGCAGCTTCAGTTCTTACTAACTGGATGGACAGCTAAGCTGGTTACCATGCCCAAACAGGTACTATTATAGCTAAACATATACAGTCTCAGCACACAGCAATATAGTGTTTCTCTAATCTGTTACTCCAAGGTTATGGAGCAGATGTCCCCGCTTCAGTACGGTCTCAAACGTCCTTCCTTCCCAGGGGAGCTTGGCCCCTGAGAGCTCAGAGAATCTCTCCTATCTAAGTCCAATGTTAAGGACAGGACATCCCCGCTTAAGCACGGTCTCGCCTCCTTCCTTCCTCTTCCAGGGATTAAGACCCAGGCAGTCCCAGCAGACTCTGCGACCACCGTCCAGCGGGTCTAGGGGACTGTGCCAGCTTCCACAGCTAGGGAGAACTCTTCTCTGTCCCCCTTCTCTGGGAACAGCAGTCTCTCTCAGCATGGCAGCTCCCTGTGTCTGCCTTAAAACACTTCCTTGTTCATTCAGCAGTTCATCCTGATTATCTGCAGCTGAACTAGCTACTCTATGGGAAATTAATTCTCTGTACGCTGGAAAGTCCCATAGCTGCCCTATTCCAGCACCTACAGACAGTGATTGTATCACAGCATGTATATCTTTATTTATACTGCACCGACACACTTTATTCGAGCAAATACCCAGTATGTACCTGGCAGATACCTGGAATGCGCCGCTCCTCACCTCTGACAAGCCCCTTTGCGTTTGCCTTCCCAGCCTGGGTTCATGCCTGGCTGACGGGCGGCTGATCTGTTAAATGATAATGATTAGGATTTAATAGGCTGCAATGCTTCGCGTGTCTACCAGATGGCATAAATTCATGAATTGTAATGCAGTATATATATATATACTGTGCAGTATTGCAGCCAGCGGGAATAAAATGCTTCAATCCCTGCCTGGAAAATACCTCAATGCACTCGGGCAGAAAACAGTCACAAACCTCAATACACCCGGGTATACCCGAATTCGTGGGACTAGCCGAGCTCGAATAAAGTGTGTCGCCAGTGTATAGCTCCATTAATGTACATAGTGCTTCACAGAAGTAATACATGTGACAATCGTATATATATATATATATATATATATATATATATATATATATATATATATATGAATGAACAAATGAGGTGCGTAGAAAATCAGTTAGTATAGTGATATAGATAGATATATAGGGGGCCGGTTCACTAAATTGTGATGAAATCAGTGTATTGTCGAACGACTTTGCATTGATTTATCGCACACTAAAATATGTGGGCAAGAATGGTATTCACCAAGAATGAACACCATTTTGGTAAAGTTCGTTAAAAAAATGCACTATCGTCCGACAAGTTTTTTTTATCAGTGCTATAAAGCATACAACGCGCCAACTGATAGAAAAAAATCAACCTGGAAGAGCTGCATAGAGACGCTGTGTCTCAATGCACGGCTTTACAGGCAGGCGATCGTACAGTTAAAATATTCATTTTAATAATAGTGTACGAGACCTAAACCGCATTGATTTCCTCTCCTACTTCCCGATACTGGCCCCATTATGGGGTGCTGGTAAATCTCCCACGTCACGTGACCGGGGGATATAAATCCTGCAGGGGGATACCGGCACCCCATAATGGGGCCTGTATCTCAGGAAGTAGGGGGTCCCGAGGCTGAAATCAACACGGTTCAGCTCAGAAGACCCCCTGCTCCCGCACACTAGTATCAAAACCCCCATAAAAAAAAATTCTAAATCATTACCGTAGCGGCAAGCAGCAAGCAGCAAGCAGCAAGGTAATGAAGCTGCTTTCATTTTATTTTTACTAAAAGAGTGCGGGATTGTGACGGTGCAGGGGTTAACCAGGCTCAATAATGAAGGTTAAGCCCACTTGGTTACCCCTGATTCGTGTTTTGGGGTTCTAGAGTGTCAGCTCTTGGACCCAGATGTCAGAAATGCATTACTGTGACTGTGTGAAAAGTATATGACATTAAGGATTTTTGTGTTTTGCCTTTTTTGGGGTGCTTTTGCCAGAGAAAGTCTTCACAGAATGTGTCTATGTATCGGGGTTCTGGAGTTCTGGGATACCCCAAATGTTGGATCTGAGAATCGAGTGACATTCTCGGATACAGCCAAGCACATTGCTCTGGGCAAACTCTGACTCTGAAAACGTTCTTACGACTCACCACCAGGATTCCTGCTGCAGCATCATCCAGACAAGGTAAACGGGCATGAAAGGGTTAATGTATATATGCAACCATACAGGGGGCCCCTAGTATAAGGAGTGGTCCCTAGTATAAGGAGGGGTGCCCAGATACATGCCCAAGGACAAAATTTCCTATTATCCAGATATGGATAATAGTGCATATGCCAATTTAAAATAAAAGCAACTAGCATAAAGTAAATACAATTTGCACTTACCCCTGCCAGCCTGCCAGGATGAAGGGCGTCCTCATCACCGTCCATGTCCTCTGTTTGCAGCAACAATAAAAAAAAAATTCAATCTAATGCCCCCTAACCCTTTAATCACCTTAGCAGCTAGAATCAACTGTAGTAATTAAGCAGTTAACCCATCCTCCCCCGCTACTCACCCGGGAGGCCTAACAACCTTCCTGGGGAAACTATCCCCACCCTCCACCCCAGCTACCCATTGATTGGCACAGTTCTGAAGCATGCCCATATAATATGGACATGCATTGCAACTATAGCAATATATTGGGAAGCTAAAAAAAAAAACAACAAAAAAAACCAGGGCCAAAATAAAAAACATTACATAGAAAAAAAACACATTACAAATGCCAAGAAACCAATTGATTGGCACAGTGGTACAGCATGCCCATATAATATGGGCATGATTTACCCCTATGACAGTCAATAGTCAACCTAAAAAATAAACAACCAAAAATATAAAATTCAATCAAACAATCACCAAATAAACACACAAAAAATAAACAATAAAAAAGTGAACACTAAAATAAGAACAGAAATACAAAATAGAAAACACAAAAAAAATCCCATAATTAAAAATAAAAAAACACAAAAGAAATACCAGAAATAAATAAAAGCAAACAACAAAAATACATCTAACAGAAATAAAAGCAAACATTTGCCAAAAATGCATTGCATGTCACTGTATTTATCTACATCCCTAAAGGGGCATAGATAAATACATTGGCAATCAATGGGCAATGAAAACAATAAAATTTAAAAATACAATGAAAAAAAACTGAAAAATTAAAATAACATAAATTCAATGTTTTTTCTTACCTTTAGATGTCTTCGCCCTCCGACTCCAGGGGTCTCAGGTAGCTCTTGACCAAAGAAGCAATGATCCTCAACAGCTACGGTCCTCAGGTAAGTTATTTTCTTCTTTCTTTTCTTCATCTGTTAAGTGTAATCCAATTGGGGGTCTTCTTTCTTCTTATGAGGTTTTGCAAAATCCGTCCCGGGTTTTCTGAGTCCGGACCGGGATTTTGCTCTAGCTCGCCCTCTGTGGCAGGATCCTCAATTTTTGCTCCTGGCAGCTTCCTTTAAAAGGACAGCCCTGTAACCAGGAAGTTGCCGAGCAAAGTTTCAGTTCATGCTGAGTACATGCAACACACTTACCTTTTGTCTTCCCTGTAACCAGACCTGGCTACGTACCTCGACCATCCCTGTCTTCTGCCTGCCGTGAACTCTGCATTCTCACCGACTACACAACTCTGACCTTCGGCTTATGACTCACTACTCTATCAAGACTCAGTCCCTCAGCTCAGGTCGGCTCTTTCAAATTCCTACCTCAGTCCTGCGGGTTCGTTTCCTGCTTGAGACGAGCATCGTTACATTTTGCTTGGCCCAAACATTGACCCTGCTGAGGAATGACGAGCCGTTACCCTGCAAGGACAATACTTTGGGGATCTTGTACAGCGCCTCGCCCTACACGATCAACAACTGGCACAGATGTGTGAAGCAGTGCAGGACATAGTTACCCACTGTGGTGATGAAAGGGTTAAATAGGCCATTAATCAAGGCATTATACCCGAATGATTAACCCTAAATCACATTGGGACAGAAGGGGTTAATTCCATGTACACCACAAATGTCATATTTCCCCTTCATCATCTTTATTGTCCCCATTTTGCAGTCCATTCCCTGACTGTAGTAATAGAAATATATACAAACTGTACCAATTGGTTTTTAGACACAAGATGGCGCTGTGAGCGCTAAACCAAGCGCTGATTGAAGATGCGTGGCTATGTACGTGTGGTCGTGTTGCAAGTATGGGTATCCATTTCTAAGCTCTCGACCTCGCAGAAGCAAGATTAATTGAATAAGTGGTTTTGCGGTTTAAACTGAAGTGGTTTCTGACAAAATGTATCCGTTATAGAAAAAAGAAGAATTGCGCAATACAGTACAGGAGGGCCCCGGGTATACGGCGGGTCCGATCCAAGGGCCCCCCGTATAGTGAAAATCGCCGGAAAGCGGATCCGGCGATTTTCAGTTCTGTGCATGCGCAGACCGGTGTTTTCAACGTTCTGCGCATGCGCGGCCTAGGGTCTGTGTTTGCAAACTACGGTCTGCGCATGCGCGCCGGGCGCAACCACCCGTTCTGCGCATGCGCGACTTACTGTCCAACATGGCGGCCCCCTTCTCGGTGCCGCCGTATCGGCAGATCGCCGAAAAGCGAAGCGCTGAGAAGCGGGGCCCTGCTGTATAAACCAATTGTTTAAGGATACACTGTGACGGTAACGGGGTGCCAAGCGAGTAATAAAGGGGTCACCCCCATTAGGCACCCCCTGTAACAGTCTGGGAAGTGAGGGGTTAATCAAAAATGTACCTATAATACATATGTTCCCCTGCTTCACCACCAAAATGTATTTCCCTTTGGTTATCATGTTCTCACAGTCAGAGTGATTACATGTATTTGTATTTCCCTGCCTCAGGGAAAAATGTGTTCTCTTTGCTGGATGTATATATTGTTCCAATTATAGGTGATTGTACCCTTACAGTGCATGCACCAACCACATACACTTGGATCAGGTCGGGAGGGAAAGGTATTTACAGGTTTATGGCCCTTTGTTCCCTTTCCCACCTTTTCAGTCTCCATTTGCAGCCTGGTCCATAGGCCGCCATTGGAGCTCCATACAACCCTATGGAGATTTCACAGATTTGGGCCCGATACCTGAGAAGACCTGCAGGTGGCGCCCGAGAGTAGGAGCGGAGCTTTCCCATTGAAAGTGAATGGAGTAATGTATTTCAATGGGGATTCCTCGAGTCCGACCTCCATGAACGAGCGGGCAGCCAGCCAGTCAGACCGCAAAACCACAAAAGCGGATACAATGTCTATGAAAGAGCTTGATCTCTCAATTGGCGTGGGAACTAGGCTGCGGTCAAGTTCACCACCAATTAACGTGTGAAACTTTTGTTCTAGGGCGACCAACAATAAAATTCTTTTTGCCCCTAGCCCATAGGAACCCCCTCACTCGACCCCAACCGGGTCCGACAGTCAATTGCAGCGAGAAAGGGTCGCGCCGGCCATGAGGGTCCCACCATTGACCGCAATGGCGGAGGAAAGCCACGTGGCTTTAAAACACTAAGTCAGAAAGTGTGAAAACTGAAAACCCATAACTCCGGTTCCGTGGGGACTAGAGGGCTGGGATTTGGCCACCATGTAGTCATCGTTCCGGCATGATTGCATGGCAATTCCCAACCCTCTCCCCTCAACCGAACGGAGTAGGGGTAACTGTGAAAAATGTGGTTTGCCCATTGACTCCAATAATAGCGGAGGTTCCATTGAATCCTATGGCGGCGCCGGCCAATGCATTTCCTATGACGGCGCCGGCACTATTGATTCCAATGGAGGAGTGAGCCGCTGAGATTTCTCATAGACTTTAGCGGCGGAGTTGCTCCATTAAAAGCCTATGGCAGCGGAGCCCATTGAATCCAATGGAAAGAGTGAGAGGCAGTGATTTCTTTTAGCCTGTGGCGGAGAATCCTGCATTAAAGTTAATAGGTGATTTTAACGTGGTTTTTTTATCTCCGGTTCTGGGGGTCGTGGAAGGCTGAAATTTGGCCACTATGGCGAGTGTCTTGCGGCATGAGGACCTGGCAAATTTCAGTCCACTCAGACCCACAGAACGGATTATTTTAATAAATGTATAATATTAAAATGTTACTCTGCATCCCTGATATTTCTAAGCCCGCGAAAGCCACTGGCCCAGAAGGAATGTTAATGGCCACAGGGTGTCAGGATGTCTGAGAGAAATTCATTGAACAAAGGCTCCCCCACCCTGATTAGGTATTCTAAGGCGCAGAAGAGCAGGACATGGGTACTTGTGTAAAGTGTTGTGTTTCACACCTCTGGTCGGAGTTTCCCGGGCTAGAATCCCAAATGGCAGACTAGGAGACACCAACTTTTCAGTGTGGGGTGCAGGAAATGGGACTCTGACCAGAGGATTGTGCGCATGTGCCAGTTACCTGGGGACAGGTACCAAAGTGCTTCCCCTACGTTAGCTGGCACAAGGTAATTGGGTGCAGATAATTGTGAACCAATGTCTGAGACCCAATGTTAGGGATAGAGCCAAAATCCTATATAAGTGATTGTCACCTCTATGCCCAGGTTCTTCGTTACTACATTTGAATTATACCTGATGCATGATAAATTGTTAATCTAGTCCTGATTACTTCATTGACCCTTTCCCATGTAAGTGTCCATTTTCTGTGTGTTATTTGTATAATAATATGTATAGGGTTTTGTAGGAGCTCAAATGCTATGTCCCTTTATAGCCATAATATATGCAGAGGTAACCATATATGGGACAGATAATGATTGAGGATACAGTTCTCAAGTTCCAATGTCACATGAATTGACACATTGATCCCTGAAAATATAGGTGAGGATCTCATCCATTCACCTCTCCTTAGGGAATTCCATGAAATATAAAGGTATTCACTGTTGGTCCCCTGCAGGTCCTCGAGCGTAAAGCAACGTCAAAGAATGTGAAAAAGTGTAGTGTGTGGTGCACAGCGATAAGAACAGGTCATGTGGCAATAAAAAATGATGTTTATTCAAGCTGCATTAAAAAACGGTAGAGAGTACAACCCTCCTACGCATTTCGTGCTGTTAGCACTTTATCAAGTGCTACATCTACACATCTGAATGATACCTGATGCCTGATGAATTGCTAATCCAGTCCTGATTACTTCATTGACCCCTTCCCACGTAAGTGTCCATATTCTGTGTGTTATTTGTACAATCCTGTGTGTTCACCTTATCTCTAAGGAATAAACTTTATTTATCATATCATGGTCGCATTCAATTCAACCCAGTGATTTTGGTGTATATTATAACCCTGCACAAGCTCCCGTGACATACACATATACCACCGTTGGTAAAGAATTTGTCTAAACTCTCCCTGCAGCTGGCCCAGACTCTCACCCAGATAGAAAAGTCACAATTGGATAGCAAAAAACGACCTATAGCGCAAAGGAGAGAAGAAAACAAAACATAGTGTAATCTTTAAGCACTAGATATACATTCCTGCTATAAAGAATGCGCTGTCTCTCTCTCTCTTTTTTTCCTTTCCTTATCCCTTCTGATCATATTTTATCTGGGAGCTCTACCAGAATATATGAAGATTGGAAGTGTGGATTCAATTCATCAACCTGAGATCATCTATTTTTGACCTAATTGACCTTATATCTTGTAAGTGCATTCTTTACAGCAGGAATATAAATCTAGTGTTTACAGATTACACTATGTTTTGTTTTCTTCTCTCCTGTGCGATATAGGTCGTTTTTTGCTATCAAAATGTATCCGTTGCCTTGTTAGCTTCTTAACTTGAAAGGGGGAAAGTATATTGATGTGGGAACTAGGTTGACCACAGAAACCACTGCAAAGCCCCTTCAATTAAGTAAGCTAACTTGCGAATGGAGTGAGCTAGCACTCTAATTTTTGGAGTTTTGCTCTGGATAAAGAAACCATGCACCCACATATGAAATTTACAGTAGTGGCACAAGCAGAACATATTGTTTTAATAAACTGTGTTGTACTGTTTAAAGTTTTAAATGTACAGACAGGAAGACGCTTTCTGTGAGCCCGGGGAAAAAATCCTTTAGCAATGCAAATATGCTAAGGGTGAATGAACTGAGGGATTTCTCAACTCTGTACTTCAAAGGGACCCTGCAAAGAGGGCGTCTTAGAGTCTATTGAAGTCCGGAGTTGAAAAGCCTCAGAGATCCAAAATGTGAAAGGCTGGTATGTTGCTGAGTGCCAGATACCGGTACTAAGCATGGGCCATTCACACGTTGTGACCAAACCCCAGCCTGAGCGTCGCCAGGTAAGGGGTGGACCACGGTATGGTAAACCGCCTGTCAGGCTGACACATGCGCTTTACAGACCGGAAAACCCTTTTTGCCCGTTCTGCAAACTCTGGGCAAATCGGGGATTGGTGGGTTAAATGCTCCCACGGAGGGGATTGGGAACGCATGTTAGGTATTTCATTTCTCCACCTCCTCCAGATGACGAGCCTATGCAGCTGGGTACTACCAGACTGTCAGTACAGGACAGAAGCAGAAGCGTACCTTGGGATTGTGCCTGTATAGTGGGTCCCAGGACCACAGTATCCATGACTGCCCGTTCGTCGCGGGGCCGGGAAACGTCTGTGTCCAGTGAAGTTGGAAGAACATTTGCTGGATATCGCTACCATTCCTCCTCCCTCTGTGCATTCCCGGATTCTTCTACCGGCTTCCCTCTCATGGGGTTCGGCCTCAGTCTCTGCTCAGGCCTTCCTGGATTCCGGAGCAGCCGGTAACTTCATCGATATTTCATTCGCCAAACAGCACGCAATTCCCCTTCGCTCTTTGGAGATTCCGTTAGAGAATGCGGCGATCGACAGAAGACCCCTAGGACCCGGTACCATCATCCAGGAGTTCTTTTCCCTGGTAGTGAACATCGGGGTTCTATATAAGGAGCTAATAACTCCCTTTCATGGTAATCAACACACCCTCAGCACCAATAGTATTTGGTCTCCCTTGGTTGCGTGCTCACAACCCTACTGTCGACTGGTTAACAAGGGCAAGTGACCACCTGGGGCTATCGATTTCATGGGACTTGCTTGTCTGTACCTCGTCCCAGCTATGACATAACACTGTTGTCTGTATCTCTCCCCAATTGTCTAACCCTTGAACACCAGGATTTTGGGGAAGTTTTCAACAAGAAGCAAACCGAGGTCGATACCACCGCAACAGGCATTCAATAACCCAATCTACTTGTTTCCAGGAGCTATTCCACCGTCTCAGACTATTTCGATAGTTTCTTCTACTCTTTCATCATTCACCTCCATATCTGGAAGTCCCGCAGTGGAAGACAGAGTCCAGAAGCTAAAGTCTCTCTGGAGGAGGATTCATGCCAACGTAACTAAAGACTTTGGCACCGTTCAGCAGAAGGATCACGTAGATAAGCGTTGGCGGCCAGCCCTGCAGTAACATGTTGGAACATCCGTCTGAAGAGTCCTTCAATGAAGCTCAGGCCCAGGTTCATAGGTCCCTACAAGATTGCCAAACAAGTAAACCTGGTCACGTTTAAATTTTAGTTACCAGATACCCTAAAGATCCCTCCGGTCTTTCATGTGTCTCTCCTAAAGGCGGTGGCCTGCAAAAACTCCTCTTCTTCTCCTATCCTCCCAGGCCCAGTTCCAGTAGATGGCCAAGTGGAGTATGAAACTCGTCGAATCCTGGATTCCCGTAGGTCTCGAGGCAGACTCCAGTACCTTGTATCTTGGAGGGGATATGGTCCAGAGGAGAATTATTGGGTGAAGGCTAGTCCATGCTTCCTCCTTGATCTGAGGTTTCCACCGGATGTTCCCTGACAAGCCCGGGTTAAATCTTCTGGAGATCGATTCTGGAGGGGGGTGGTACCATGAAGTTTTGCAAAATCTGTCACGGGTTTTCTGAGTCCGGACCGGGATTTTGCTCTAGCTCGCCTCTGTGACAGGATCTTCCATTTTTTCTCCTGGCAGCTTCCTTTGAAAGGACAGTCCTGTAAGCAGGAAGTTGCTGAACAAAGTTTCAGTTCATGCTGAGTACATGCAACGGACTTACTTTTTGTTGTCCTCATTACCAGACCCGGCTCCGTACCTCGACTACCCCTGTCTTCGGCCTGCCTCAACCTCTGCATTCTCACCGACTACGCAACTCTGCTGCCAGCCCTCACCTTTGGCTTACAACTCACTACTCTATCAGGACTCTGTCCCTCGGCTCAGGTCGGTTCTTTCATATTCCTACTTAAGCCTTGCAGGTCCGTTTCCTACTTGAGACGGGCACCGTTACACTTCTTTATCTTCAACTTCATCTGTACAGTCCATTGTAATCCAATAGGGGAGGAGATGTTGCTCTGACGTCTTCTTGAGGGAAAATGATACGGGCCATTTATACGGCCTGTGATTTATTGTCAAATTACACATCTCCAATCTTATTGGATGATGTACAATTTGACAAAACCTCATTACTGTACTGTATGTTTTGGGGGGGAAGAGGGTGGTGTATTTATTTGAATGTACTGTAATTTTTTTTTCTGCACCTGGATTGATACTGCAGGCCGGCACTTGGGTTTCCACTGGGACCCCCAGACACCCACGGGGACCAACCTGTGACCCCCGGACACCCATGGGGACCACCCGGAGACCCCTGCCTGCCCCTGGTATCTGTTCAGAAAAAAAATGCTTTTATGCATCTCTCAATATTTTCAGCATCAGTGGTGCTAAAATATTGCGAGATTTTAAAGGTCGATAAGCGTATCACTGCTTTGTGCATAGCAAATATTGTCAAAACAAAAAAGCGATTTTGGTTTTTCTTGGAATATTGGACAACTTTTTTTCCTCTGGCTGCTAAAAAGCCATTATTGCACGATACTGCAGTGTTATCACTGCTTTGTGAATAGCAAAGGAGGCAGTATAGCGCAATAAGGGCATTTATCGACCATTAAACAACTTATCACAGCTTTGTGAATCGGCCCCATAGTGTCTAAATGTGCTGTCACAATGTTTCAGGTCTCACACATAAACCAAAGCATATACAGTATACAAGTACAAATAGACAGAGGCGCAACAATATAGTTAAATGTAATGAGTCTGAATAGACTGCAGCAACTATAATGAGAGTCCTTGAAAGTGCAGATGGATCAAAGTCCCAGGTCGATATGACCCTGAAAATAAAGAGAAGAACTAATATGGTGAAGTACTGTAAAACTGGATTTATATGCGCAAGGGTGGACAATTACTTAAGTGTATGAGACAAATATAGAAGAAAAAAAATGTGTGATGCTCTCAAGACAATTGTGTAGTTTAAAAAAATATGCAATAAATTGGAAGACAACCTGTTCATATAAATATGTCCTATTGGATCAGGTAATCAGCTATCCCACAAGGCAATGAGGTAAGGATAGTTACCAGTTGATGATCCCTGGATATTGATTGAGGCAAAGCTGGAATGGACTCACTTGGGAAAGCAGATTCCACGATGAAGAGAAAGTCCTTGTAGATATCCAGCACCTCCAGGTTGAATGTGCCTCCGTTATAGAAATCTTCACAGAAAGGGAGAGGGAAAAGAACGGAGCACTATCTCCAATGCTGTAAAAAACAGCCAATAAACCACAGGGTATGCGTTCCCAAAATGAAGCTATTTAATGGGTCAAAAAATCAGTTACAAAGCACACCTGGTGTGCTTTGTAACTGATTTTTTGACCCATTAAATAGCTTCATTTTGGGAACGCATACCCTGTGGTTTATTGGCTGTTTTTTACAGCATTGGAGATAGTGCTCCGTTCTTTTCCCTCTCCCTTTCTATGAGACAAATATAGCATTTTGTGTATTAATGCCCACACGGCCGAGATGGTGGAAGTCTGCGTCTCTGTCTCCACACCTGAGTCTCGACACAGCTGCTGGGTTCCAGAGAGCAAATCTAACGGTTGTTCTAGCTCCTGTACCCGCTTTGGTGACGTCAGTTGGTTAGGGGAATCCATCAGCTATAGCTGTCCCATGGCTGATAATTAACTTCCGATAAGCTGATCTACTAAGACTACAGCACTGTGAAGGGCTGTGTAGTCTGATGCGCAGCAGGTTATGCCCAAAAGTGTACATTTCAAGTAGAAACTTCCTCAGGGGTAGAGTCATGTGATATGGCCATACTTCTTTATATACTGTAGTTGTGTATATCATACAATTGGTTGAACCAGCTGTTGGTTGAACAGTTGAACCAGCTGTTGCGGTTTCCCATTATTCAAGCGCCCTGCTTGGCGCCCTGCAGGAGTACCTGCTGACAAGTTGCGTCCACGAGCGGATAGAGACGCCAGCTAGCAGTGAGCAGCAGATAGACGAGCTCACGGTGGTCCGTGGCTGACATCGTGCTGAATCAGCTGCAGCTGAGTTCCATCTGCTCAGACGTGCTTCCTGGAGCTGCAGGAGTCCCCGCTGATGAGCTGCACCCACGAGCCGACAGAGACGCCAGCTAAGCAGAGAGCAGCACACAGATGAGAGGGGATACTCTCTAAAATATCCACTGCCTGCAAACCTATTCCATCTGGTGAGTAGGCATTGCTATCATCAACATTGGTGCTACGGAGCAGTTGAACCACCTATTCAGATTTTTAATTGCTTAAATCTATATGTCCATGCAAATTGTGCATTATATTAAATATTAATTGTTATTAAATGATTTTATTGTCCTAAAAATACCATTTCAGTATTCAGCTGTTATATGTTGTCTTATATGTTGTTTGTTTAATGTTTCAACAGTATTACGCTATGTGTTGTGCTTTCTCTTTGTTTTCAAGCCCACCGTGAGGATCAACAATCTTCACAACCAACAGGCTTGGTTTTCGTATATCCTTTATAGTGGTAAAATTTTATAGGCGCCCACGGAACTATTCCCTGTCCATCACTGAAAACTCTGCCAATCATACAGGGTTTCCAGAGTTCAATCACGTAAACATGACGAAGCAATTGAAGTACAGGCACAATTCCTGAAAAATCTTCAATAGAGCCAGTATACATAAAGTAATATGTTAAAACAATTTAATAAAATATAAAAAAAAACAATGTATGTATAAAATTAATACTACTGTATATGGTAGTAAACATAAAATAATTTAAATCAGATAGACATACATATAGTAACGTATTTGCTGTGAATGTAGATGAGTTATTTAATGACCTTATATCACGTAGACAGACCTAGGGGTGAAATATAATTCTGTTTGAGAAAATGGAAAATTAAAGATATGTATCTGAACTATA
This sequence comes from Ascaphus truei, assembly GCF_040206685.1. Taxonomy (NCBI): domain Eukaryota; kingdom Metazoa; phylum Chordata; class Amphibia; order Anura; family Ascaphidae; genus Ascaphus; species Ascaphus truei. The sequence goes on from NC_134485.1 coordinate 185,702,802, forward strand.
GAGGAGGTGATGTTAATATAGTATGGTGCCTTCACATAAGATGTTAATTTATGTGGAAGGCACCCACATCTATATCCACATTAAGACCATATGGGATGAGGGTTTTTAAAGTATGAATCTACCTCGTTACAAGTTTTGATATTTCATTTACAGTATCACCCCCTCTCCAGCTCAGTGTTAGCTTTTTTATTCCTATACGCATAATACCTGATGGATTGTTATTATGATACAGCTTAACTCCGTTATAGCACGTTAACGCGGCTCCCGTTTTAAAATTAAAAAAAAAAAAAATTGGGGTGGGGGGGTTTGGGCAAAATTGGGACAAAACATTAATAAAAGCTTAAATTAAAATAAAAACACAAACCCAGCAAAGCAGCACAATAGAACAGAAGAATACTGTATAAGTGAATAGGACATAAGCTGAAGATCTCCTACCTCTCCTCTTTATGGGATTGTGCTGCCTCTGCCACTGCTCTGTGGGTGGCTGTGGGCGCTATTTGCGGCCTGTGGGTTCTGTGCGCTGTGCGCGCTCTGTGGGAACTCTGTGTGCTGTGTGAGTTCTGGGTGCTGTGGGCGCTCAAGGCCACGATCACAAAGCACCCTACCACTTCAAAGGCCAGAATCTTTCATGTTAACCGAAAGACTACACAGAATTAATTACCAAAAGACCACACAGTACCCCCCTGCTCTCACAGTATCCCCCCCTTCTCACAGTACCCCCCCCTGCTCTCACAGTGTCCCCCCTGCTCTCACAGTATCCCCCCCGCTCTCACAGTACCCCCCTGGTCACTGTACCCCCCCCCCAACACAGTAACCACCCCTGCTCACAGTACCCCTGCTCACAGAATAGCCCCACGTGCTTACACAGTAATCCCACCTGCTCACACAGTATCCCCCCCTGCTCACACAGTATCCCCCCTGCTCACTCAGTAACCACCCCCCGCTCACACAGTAACCACCCCCCTGCTCACACAGTAACCCCCCCCCGCTCACAGTAACCACCCCTGCTCACACAGTAACCCCCCTGCTCACACAGTATTCCCCCCCCTGCTCACAAAGTATCCCCCCTGCTCACACAGTATCCCCCCTGCTAACTCAGTAACCACCCCCACTGCTCACACAGTAACCCACCCTGCTCACACAGTATCCCCTCCTGCTCACACAGTATCCCCCCCTGCTCACAGTATCCCCCCCCGCTAACTCAGTAACCACCCCCCTGCTCACACAGTAACCACCCCCGCTGCTCACACAGTAACCACCCCCGCTGCTCACACAGTAACCACCCCCCTGCTCACACAGTAACCCCCCCCCATGCTCACACAGTAACCACCCCCCTGCTCACACAGTAACCCCCCTGCTCACACAGTAACCCCCCTGCTCACACAGTATCCCCCCCCTGCTCACAAAGTATCCCCCCTGCTCACATAGTATCCCCCCCTGCTAACTCAGTAACCACCCCCCCTGCTCACACAGTAACCACCCCACCTGCTCACACAGTAACCCCCCCTGCTCACAGTATCCCCCTGCTCACACAGTACCCCCCCTGCTCTCACAGTATCCCCCCTGCTCACAGTACCCCCCCCCCCCCCCCCGCTCTCACAGTAAATTTTGTGAACAGGATAGCAGTTGCTGTAAGGAGGAACTATACATTGTTTATTGAGGATCGAGTCCAATTCAACTTTATCACCATTTAGAAGAAAGGACACTTCATTAACCACCATTGTTATATCCTTTTTGGACTTTATTTATTTAATTATTTATTCACACTAGCGCCAAGGTTTATTTCTATTTTGTATTTTAATATTTTTATACATATTACAAGTCATACCCACAACATTACTATTCATTTGGTTTCTATATTTTACTTGCAATAAAGAACCACTCAATATAAATAAAGCTATGCCCACCACATTATATATTTTTACACAATACAACCATAGCAACCACAAAAATACTGTTAAAGCATTCCCTCATTTCTATTGTTTACTTGCAATCAAAAACTAACCACTCAGCTTGTGTTCTCTCCCTCCAGCTCTCCTTTGCAGGAGAGAGGAACGGTCATCAAAAGCAAACAGCAGCTGCATGAAAGCAACACTGTAAGCTCACTTCACTCTCAGGAGTGAACACTGAAGATCTTCATCGTGGATAGTGAGTTTGGACACTTTCGAGCACATTTCTCCAGTTAAAAACGATAGAAATGATCCCTGAAAGTAGTCTTAACCATTCAATGCAGCAAAGAAAAGACACACTGCACGTGTCTGTCTTTAAAGTTTACAGTGAGATTTTCTTAAAATGTCAATATTCTGTGCTCCAATGGTGAGAAACTAACTAAAATACTGTGTAGTGGAATTGTGATGCTATTATGTTACTACAAAATCTTTATTAAAGCTCTTATTAAAGAGTTTCTGTTTATAAGCAAACTCTCCTACTGTTGTAATTTGCATGTGTCTCGCCCAGTAGCCAATCACACCGATGTCCGTATGGATGACACCAGCACTCCTTACACAAGATCCAGCTCTGTTGCCCGCATGCTGGATGTTTTTAGTGGTATCGAAATGACTGACCACTCCATAGAGCAATACAGGGGCAGAATGGAGGCCAAGATGGATTGTCTTTTGGAGCGCATGGAGAATATGGATAGGTGCATGGGTGTTTGTCTGGATAAGATTGAGAGGAACATCGTGGGGCTCTATTCTTTTCTTGGAGTCCTTGACCCTCAATGTCCGACGCAGGAGGGTGACCTGGTGGCGCCTTATTCTCCCAAGGAGGAACCGCATACCCTCCCCCCTGTGCACCCTCTCAATCCCTCGATTTGACCTTCACACTTCCAAGATACACACATACCCTTCTGTTGGTGCCGATGACAACCCCGGTAAGGCCATGACAGGAGGAAAACATCCTCCCAGACCATCAACTCCCGCCCACTGCCAGAGGCACACCCGCTCCAGCACCCAGGACTGCACTGGTCCCAGACATCATGCTGAGAGACCTGCATCCGAGCGTCCATGAGAAATACAAGATCAGATGTGGTGGTCTACCTCAGAAATATGCCCAGTTCATCTTTAAACACCACGTCAGTTTTGAGATGTAAAGCGAGTGGACCAAAAATGTAAATTATGAAGGCAACAAAAACAAGATGGGTGTGCCTGCAAATTTAAAGGAGAACAATTATGGAAGAAGTGAAGCACTATTTTAATTTTAACAGTAAACTTGTGCAAACCATCAGAGACAGCATCAATGCCCTTTTGAGGCATACAAGGGCTCTTCCTCCGACCTGTTTGACGACTACTAGTTACAAATTTATTTTAAAATATAGATGCATCGCCAATGTCGTTAATCTAAAAAAAAGACAGTTGATTGTTTAAAATTATTTCATTGTTTAATGCTTATTTTCTATTTTGCATGTCTAGAGCTGGGCAAATAGAACGGCCAGGAAAAAACCCTCCATTGTCTCCTCCCCCCGCCCCCCCCTCCCCAACAAAAACAAGCTGAATAAAAAAAGTTCTGAATAATTATGGTCTGTACTGGTGTCATGGTATAATAATTTTATTCTATTTCTGTTTTGCATGTACATGCCTGGAGCTGGGCAAAGAGAACGCGCAGGAAAAACCCTCCTTGGTGCAGGAAACTCTCCCGGCAATACTGCCAGGTAAGACACAGTGCTTCAATCCATGCATGCCAAGTCCCTTCCCCCAATCCCGCAAAACCTAATGTAAACCTCTAGTCCTAATGTAAAGTGCTGTACCAAAAGCCATGCATGCTTTGTCTCCTCCCCCCCACCCCAAAAAGCAGAAGATACGGCTCTGAATAATTATGGTCTGCACTGGTGTCATGGTCCTTTTAGCCGAGAGTACACAGAAACAGTTTTCCCACTAGAATGTAACATTGTTGTGGTAATACTAACTTGAAAGTCTGACACTTAGTACACTGTAGCAGCACTAATATACACTGGTTGAATAAGTCCTGTATGAGTGGCCAATGACAATTAATCAGTGAGTGACTCTTGGCGTACAGTAGATCATGCTGAAAACTTGAGAGAAGACGTAGGCATTTTTTAACCAAAATGTACAGTGCGATTGATAATAAAGAATATTGTCTCTTTCTTTACAGTCCCAGATGTCCAAGAAGCACCAGCTATTGCGAAGAAGGAAAAGACAAGATTAACATTTTGAACAAGAGGCGACGTTGCATTGTTCTATTATTATTTTTCCCTTTCTTATTCTGTCCAAATATGTTCATTCTTTAAATATACTTTTTTGTGTGTTCATGTTTTACTGTCTAGACACTTACAGTAGTACTATACCTAAAGTTCTAAAGGCATTTAAATATATAAAAATGTCATCAATACTGTATACTGTACAGAATACAGTATGTACAAAATAAAGTATAAAGCTAGAAATTTAAAGTGTTTGCTACTATTTAGATACACTAACAGCAGTAGTGCTGTACTACTGTCTAGCAGATACAGTATCTAGCAACTCTGTGAAGAAATGCACTGTATGTTACCGTACAGTAATTTAATTAGGAATATCAGGACACATGCGCAGAAATGTGATGACACGCATATGCGTTTCAACAAGGTTCCAATTTGAGAAACACTCATTCGTGGAAAACATATTTTAAATTTGGCAGAAGGGGCATCGTCATATTTTTGGCTAAGGAGCCTCAGAAAGGACTTCTTTCCCATGTATATTGTATGAACTCTGTGGCAGGATGATCGTGGTTAGGGAGGAGGCAATACAATTTGTCCGGTGAAATAATATGCTGGTGGTTTTATTTGTCCAAAAATATAACAAAACAATGGGTGCTCTGTCCCTTTAAGTAAAACAAAACAAAAACCAAAAGCCTATCCCCGTTAGGGAAACTAACTAAACAAAAGTACGGTCTATCTACCTGGCTGGCTAGCTAAACTAGACCAGACCATCAATATTCGGTAACACCACTTGGCTCCTTACCTGGGAGCTTTATTCCCCTCGGGACAGCATACTGCTGCGGCCAAGTTTATTCGAGCATTTCCCCGTTCTTGGCCGCAGCAGTAGCCTGGCGCGCGCCCGAGAGTGACGGGCGCGCGCCGAAGCAGCGGAAGAGCGCCCTCCGATCGGGGCGCTCTCCCTACCGCTGCCGGGTCCGCCGGAACCCCCTGCCGCTGTCCCGCGATCGCGGGACACCAGGGCTCCCTCGGGGAGCCCCTGGACGCGCGTGCAGGGGGCGCACGCTCCCGAAGACGCGTGACCGCGCGTCACGCCGAGGGGCGGCCACTAGCAAGCCGGGAAATCTCCCGGCTTGCGGTACCGGCCACACTTTAATAAAGTGTGTCGGTAGTGTAGATATGTGCAGCCTGTGTCTGTCTGTCAGCTCTCCTCTGCCCCCTCTCAGTGTCTGAGAGAGACTGCTGCCCCAGCGGCATTTCCTCTTTTAAAAGCAGGTGAGCTTACTTAATTAGGATCACCTGTGGACTGCCTAATCAGTGGGGTTAACTCCTCGCATACTGGAAAGCAGGCATACTGCCACCTCCTACTAATGTATACAGAGTCCATGACTCTGTCACAACTCATAAGGTTAATCTTCAAATTAAAATTACACACACTTGAAGTACTGTACGGCAATAAAAGACAGGTTGAATTGCAATTAGATTTTTAAGACAACTCGCGATCGCCCACTTCAGTTTCTCGACGGTATTGCAGACAAAGCAAAAATACTATTTTCTGCACTCGATCAAAACACTAGTAACCTCGCGTTTTAACACGAGAATATTTCGAGAAATCACGCATCATGACCCGGTAAGCAAAAGGATACAACGCTTGAAATGTTCGAATAATGGCCGCTGCATATCTATGATAATAAATACTAAAGTTATTGTTTGCAATTGCATGAAATACCAACATGCTAGTATTGCAGTGTCCAAATACAAATTTAGCCTAAAAATATATATGAATTATGATTTAGGAACTAAATATCTGGAAGACTTCTCTAGATCTGTTATTTACTTCCTACTAATTAATTTGTTGCACGTGACCACATGTACAGTTTAGGAAACTTGAATAGAAATAGAATGGGAAGGTTGTGTTGTATGTCAGGCCTTAGTGTGTGTACTGTGGCATCTACTTTGCACTAATCATTATGTGCAGCTTGAGTGGCCATTGGATCAGATGAGATTGCCTTTAATTAATAATGAAATATGAATCTTTATATTTTGTGTACAGTTTGTTATGCAAAGAGCTTGTTATAGTTATTTAATCTGTTTTACCTCTCTTTCTTAGATCTTAGACCTATATTTTTTTAATGTGGAGCATTAAGTATTCTTAATAAAGATTTATTTAATTGATGGGTTTATTACTCATGGTAAATTGGGACTTATACTATTCTACCTAAAGAGATAATGCACGGTTGTCAAAGGAGGTAAACAACTGCAGAATCCGTATAACATTTTTAACGGGAAGAGACGGTACTGGGTCCAATTCTAAATGGACCCTTGAAATATCGAAAAAGTGATGATGTTGTCTCCGGCCAACTTCAGTATTTGGGGAAAAGGGATTTTCTCTTCTGGATGAGAACGTAGAATCAAAGGAGATTTGAGAGCCCATTGAAGCTGAAGATCTTTGACTGAATATAAAATCTTTGGGTCAGGAGGAGCATGGCCCATGTGGAGCAGATGGAATTTCAAGTTGTTGGCAAAGAAAAGAGGAAGCTGATGAAGAGAAAATCAAGAACTGACCTTTTTTTCATCTAGAAGTCAATTTATGATATCTTGGGAATGAATCAGCAAGAGCAAGGATTCTATGCAGGTCAGAGTCAACTTATCGAGGATGTGTCCAGCCCAGAGAGTCTGGAGAGTCATGTAGTGGACATAAACGTTGATGTGTCCTCAGCACAAAGCCGGACTAGGTGAATTAGGTGAATTGGGTGGTGCCTAAAGATGGTTAGGGCAAATCATTTGATTGTATAATATTTTTTTGTGTCATCTGCAAACATGAGCAGTATTAAGTCTACGCAAAAAGAGGCTGCAATCCTTGATTACATGCGAGCTGTAAAAGGAGACATAATCTACAGCACAGACATTGTTTATTGAACTAAATCACGACGGCACGCCGAGATCTACCCCAGCTGCCGCCAGTAACAACCGCGCGCCGCCGCGTTTCCCCCACGCACCCCCCCTCCACTTCACGCGCAATTTACCTCCCTTCCCGACCCCGTACCCGGCTCCTGCTCTGCCCCTCTGCTTCCCCGCACCCCCGCTTACCTTCATTTTATCTCCAGGGGTGTCGGGGAAGCCTGTGGAAGCCGGGGAAGACGGGGAAGCCGGGCGCGCATGTTACTGTGACGTCACAGTGCGCCGCCACGCGCCGCGGCTACCCGCTTCCCAGCCGCATGGAGCCGGCGGCTTTTGCTTCAATAAACAATGTCGCTACTGTATCTTCAAGAATGCACACATTATAGCTCACTAAGCAAAACAGTGGAAGTGGGGGGCTTCAGCGTGGTTCGGGGGCAGTGAAAGTAGCAACGCAGAAATTGGAGTCCTAGTGTAGAACCCAAAAGTGAACATTTTGAAATCTACGATAATAGATCCAGGCTGCTAAATTTATTTATTTATTTATTTTGGTGGAGGGCTTTAGGTTTAGGTTATTTAACCTTTATGCGTCCACGATAAAGAAGGACAGAGCAGATTTACTGCATAAACTGAGTCTTTTTTTTTTTACCAGGGATAGAACCCACAATGATAGTTGGGGACTTTAACGGTATCATCAACAAGAAAGATAGAGAACGAGAAAGACAGCACCGGGAAATACAGAAAAAGATACTATCTGACTTTAAAGCAGCAAAACATGTGAAATCTTATATGTTGTTTTTTTTTTTAATAAATCAGTTGTGTAGTATTAGATATTAGTGACTTTTTTTTTTTAATTCAACTCTTTATGCCATTTTTTATTTGTTTAAAACATTGTTTGATTTCTATAGCAGGCTTTAGCCCACCTTTCAAGCAGTGCAAGATATAAAATATAATAATTTGTTGCAAATGTTCCCAGCAGTTTCAGCTGTAAACTGTAACAATAGATACTGGTACCATAGTATTTGTAAGGATACATTGTAGCTGCTGAGTTACACTGACTGAAGCAGCCATTATGTTCAGCACACAATCATGATTTTGACAGATTCATAACAGGAGTACCAAACGATTACAGCTTAGGTAACAATGTAGAATTATACATTGTCACGTGCTTTACATATACAAATAATAAAATAAGAATAAGAAAAGTTGAAAAGTAGTATTGTTGCTTTAAGTTTGTTCACAATTATAGACTCTTAACTAAAGAAGTAAGGGGTTACATCTGCTCAGCAAAAAAAGGCTCGGCCATGTCTAGAGTTGATTTTTGCTTTACTTTCAAAGATATTAACATGCAAACATTAGCTTAAAAAACAAAAACAATTGTGATCATGTCTGGATAGAATGCATGATATGCTTGGGAAAGACTGTTGTGTATGGGAAGTATCTCTGGAAGTTTAATGTAATTTTGTTGGAGGATGAAAGAGTTAGAAAACAATATGAATGGTTTCATGAAATATTGCGGCTAAGAGAGAGTTCGAGGATGAGGTTGGATGGTGGCAAATGGTAAAAAAGAAGACAAAGTAATTTTTTTTTAGGAAGGGATGTGAAAAAGTGAAGAGAGAAATAAACGAATATGACAGCTGGCATTTGAAGCTGCAATTCTTAAAATGAGGAATCTTGACTACCTGACACGCCTGTATGCCCGCAGACCTGGCAAGACCCCAATACTGAGGTGGGAACGGTATTACCACACACCCACAGCAGTGGGGGCAAGCCCGGAGTGTGGCATGGCGTTGCTGGGCCTGTTGGAAGATAGTTAATATACTTGCAACGTCTTGGTGGTATAACGTAAGAATGGTCGTGTCCGTGCGCCAAAGTCCAGGGGTCCAGAAAGCAGAGTAGTCAAGTTCGTAAGCCAAGTCCAAGGGTTCCAGAGGTCAGCAAAGTAGAGTTCGTAAGCAGGGTTTCAGGGGTAACAGAGAGCAGGGTAGTCCAGGACGACCAGGGGTCAAAACCAGGGAAATCCAAAGATAAGCAGGAGCAGGAACAGGCTGGAACACAGAGAGAGCAAAGCATAGGACTGCACACACAGGGATAACAGGAACTATGCAGAGCAATGATAGAGAGGACAGACAGGGATTATAAAGGAGGGAACACCAATAGGAGAGAGAGGAGGAGCAGAGGGAGAAGAAGGAGACAGCAGGGATAGGTCAGGAGGAGAAGAGGAGGAGACAAGGGGATCAGACAGAGAGATTGCTTGCAGGGCATGGGAGGAGGAGTTAAGAGACTGACAGGCCTTAGAAAAGTAGCGTGTGCGCGCCCTCTGTAAACTGAGAGTGCGCGCGCACAGGCTGCGTCACGAGACGCGCGGAACGCCGTGGGCACATTTGCGGAGGGGAATGGAGGGGACAGCCACCGGAGGTGAGTGAATGGAAGCGGGCACTGAGGGGCTCGGGGGCCGCGCGGGTGCGCGAGACTTGCGGGGCGCGCGCCGTGGCAAGGGAACGGCGTCAGAGGCTGCCGGAGAGGAACAGGAGTGGGTAAGCGAAGGGAGGTTAGCAGGGGAAGGGACAGAGAGGGCGACGTCAGGAGCATAAGAAGGGGAAGGAATTCCCTGAACCGTCACAGTATCCCCCCCTTGAGGATCGATCTCCGAGCGATCCAGCCATGGTTTTTGTGGAAATTTTTGATGAAATTGTTGGAATAATCTTGGGGCATGGATATGACGTGCTGGTACCCACGAACGTTCCTCTGGACCATAGCTCTTCCAGTGGACAAGGAACTGGAGTTTGTTTTTAGACCAGCGAGAATCAATGATGGATTGGAACTCGTACTCTTGTTGTCCTAGGGTGGAGACTGGACTAGGTTTACGAGAGGGATCCGGAAAATGTGAACTGTGTACAAAGGGCTTAAGGAGGGAGACGTGAAACACGGAAGGAATCCTCATGGTGGGGGGTAGGTCAAGACGATAAGCGACTGGGTTGATTTTCTCTATGATCTTGAATGAGCCCAGAAATCTTGGAGATGGAGTCTTGAGCTTGATATTCCTCGAGGACAACCACACCCTGTCACCAGGCTTGAAAGAAGGCCCAGATTGACGTTGACGATCCGCGTGGGTCTTTTGTTTGGCAACCGCAGATTGTAGGGTTTTGAGGATCCTTATCCAATATTCCTGTAGGGTCGTAACATGAGAGTCGGCCACAGGAACGCCAGAAGGGGAAGAAGAGAGAGGAAGACTACTGGGGTAGAAGCCGAAATTAATGAAAAAGGGAGACTCCTGGGTAGACTCATTTTTGAGAGAGTTGATTGCAAATTCGGCCATGGCAAAAGATCCACCCAGTTGTCCTGTGAGTCAGATACGAAGCATCTTAGATATTGCTCTAGGGTTTGATTCATCCTTTCGGTCTGACCATTGTTTTGAGGATGGTATCCAGAGAACAGGAGTGAAATTCCGAGTCTCTGGGAAAATGCCCGCCAGAATTTAGAGATTAATTGAGATCCACGGTCAGAGACAATAGAAATGGGAACGCCATGTAATCTGAAAATTTCCTTGGAAAACACATCGGCCAGAGTAGCAGAATTAGGAAGGCCCTTGAGGGGAATAAAGTGTGAATGTTTAGAGAATCTGTCTACTACGACCAGAATGGTGTTCATTCCTTTGGAATTGGGCAATTCGACAATGAAATCCATCGAGATATGTTTCCAGGGTTGTTCTGGAATGGGAAGAGGCAAGAGGAGTCCAGAAGGTTTGTGGTTGAGCGTTTTACTCTGGGCACATACTGCTGCGGCCAAGTTTATTCGAGCATTTGCCCGTTCTTGGCCGCAGCAGTAGCATGGCGCGCGCCCGAGGGTGACGGGCGCGCGCCGAAGCAGCGGAAGAGCGCCCTCCGATCGGGGCGCTCTCCCTACCGCTGCCGGGTCCGCCGGGTCCCCCGGAACCCCCTGCCGCCGTCCCGCGATCGCGGTTACACCAGGGCTCCCTCGGGGAACCCTGGACGCGCGTGCAGGGGGCGCAGGCTCCCGAAGACGCGTGACCGCGCCCGAGTGGCGGCCACTAGCAAGCCGGGAAATCTCCCGGCTTGCAGATCTGGCCGCAGTGTAATAAACTGTGTCGCCACTGTACAGGACAGGCACTAGTAAAGTCAAAAATGTCTTTGTTCATCTTCGGCCACCAAAATGTCCGTTTAATAAGATCTGCTGTCCTTTTGAAGCCTGGATGACCGGCAGCTTTAGAAGAGTGACCCCAAAGTAAAATCTTATGGCGAAAGCGTGGAGCTGTGTATAAGCGCCCTTCTGATACCCTGAACCTGCTGGGAATGTGAGCTTGAGCTTTGTTGATTTCGTCCAACACATCGAAGTTGTTAGCGGAGATTATACATTTGGCAGGAAGGATAGGTTCCGTGGTTTCATTAGTTTCGGTTTCCGTGGCGAACTGGCGAGAGAGAGCGTCTGCTTTGACATTTTTGGTACCAGGAATGTATGAAATGGTATAGTTAAAGCGGGAAAAGAAGAGAGACCACCGAGCTTGGCGGGATCCCAGACGTCGGGCCCCCTCCATATACAGCAAATTTTTATGGAGGGTGAGGATAGCAACCGGTTCCTTGGTACCTTCCAAAAGATGCCTCCATTCTTGGAGAGCCAGTTTAATGGCCAAAAGTTCACAATTACCAACATCATAATTCCTTTCGGCAGAAGAAAATTTCTGTGAAAAAAAACCACAGGGATGGAGTTTTTCTTGGGGAGAAGACCTCTGGGAGAGAACTGCACCAGCTCCCACGTCTGAGGCGTTGACCTCCAAAGTGAAGGGGAGGGAGGTGTCCGGATGGCGTAGGATGGGTGCGGACACAAAAGCTTTCTTGAGCACCTCAAAAGCAAGAAGGTGGTATCGGCACCCATCTTGGTCAATGCGGTGATGGGAAGAGCAATAGAAGAATTTTTTTTGATGAATTTCTTGTAATAGTTGGCAAAGCCGAGAAAACGCTGCACAGCCTTGAGTGAATTAGGCAGCGGCCAATCAAGAACAGCTTTTAGTTTTTCTGGATCCATACAGAAGCCTTGGCTGGAGATGATGTAGCCTAGGAAGGCAGTAGAGGTCTGGTGGAACAAACATTTCTCCATCTTGGCATATAGGCGGTTATAACAGAGCCTAGACAGCACTAGTTTGGTATGTTGAATGTGTTCCTCCAGGTTGTTAGAAAAAATGAGAATCTCATCCAGATATACTATGACAAATGTTCCCAACACATCGCGGAAGATGTCGTTCATGAACTCTTGAAAGACGGCAGGAGCATTGCATAAAGCAAAAGGCATAACCAGATACTCATAGTGTCCTGATCGTGTATTAAATGCTGTTTTCCACTCTTCCCCTACCTTATGCGAATGAGATTATAGGCACCTCTTAAGTCGAGCTTTGAGAAGATTGAGGCCCCCTGGAGACGGTCGAACAGTTCAGAGATTAAAGGAACGGGATACCGATTCTTTAGGGTGATCTTATTGAGTCCGCGAAAGTCAATGCACGGCCTTTGGTGATTCATCCTTCTTCTTCACAAAGAAGAAGCCAGCCCCGGCAGGGGAGGTAGAGTTGCGGATGAATCCTATCCAAATTTTCTTGAATGTAGGACGTCATAGCCTCAGTTTCCGGAAGGGACAGAAGATACGACTTAGACTTAGGCAGGATGGTCCCAGGGATCAAATCGAAATGACAATCGTACGGGCGATGGGGAGGCAGAACCTCAGCTTGTACCTTGTTGAACACATCCAAGTATTCATGATACACGGTTGACAGGATCGATAGATTAGAAGGAACGGAATCCAGACCGGCAAGCACTGCAACAGGAGACACTGCAGGAGCAGAATCCGCGGACGAAGGCCACAGGATGGGCAGGGTACCGGTCCAATCAATGCGCGGATTGTGGAGTTGAAGCCAAAGCAATCCTAAAATAAGTTGGACAGTAGGAGATTGAAAAATATCGAAGATTATTACCTCCTTATGACCGTCGGCCAAGGACAGTGTGAGAGGGATAGACTCCCAAATGATAAACGCTGGCTGGAGTGGTCGGCCGTCGGTGGCTTCGAGACCAATGGGAGTTTTCCTTCTGACCATAGGAATTTGATTCTCCGAAGCGAAGTTCTGGTCCAGGAAGTTACCACCAGACCCAGAATCAATGAAAGCTTTTATCTGCAGGAAAAGGTTAGGACCCTCCAGAGTGGCAGGAAGCAAAAACTTCTTTGGGAGAGTTTCGGGGAGAGAGGGGCAAGGAGAAGCAGTACCCAGTAGAAGCACCTCTACCTTTACTGGGTGTGCCCGTCCCGGCTTCAGGGGACAATTCTGGAGACGATGTTCCGGAGAAGCAGAGTAGAAGCAGAGTCTATTCAGACGGCGTTGCGTTCTTTCCGTGGCCCGAAGTTGCTGACTGCCGACTTGCATCGGCTCCGGAGCCTCTAGTGCCAGGAGAGGTGTTGTAGGCGACCTGTGAGAGACAACAGAGGAAGAAAGAGAGCGAGAACAGTGCCTCTCATGCCGTCGCTACTGAGTACGCTGATCCATGCGTACGCTCAAGGTAATCAACTCCTACAGGGTCCTTCAAGGTATCTGAGAGTCCGTGCCTGTATGCGGCGGCGAGTGCCTCATCATTCCATTGGGTCGCTGCGGCAAGAGTACGGAACTCGATTGCGTATTTGGCAGCAGATCTTTGGGCCTGTGAAATATGCAAGAGAGAGAATGCGGCTGTCTCGCGCCGTGCAGGAGTATCAAACACTTGCTGAAATTCGCATCTGAACAGAGGATAATCCTGAGTTAGTTCGCTTTTACGTTCCCAGAGGGGGGAGGCCCAGGCGAGGGCGTCTCCGTTGAGCAAGGCGTAGATGTACGCCACCTTAGAACGACCAGTGGGAAACAGGGAGGGGGACATGTCGAATTGCACCTCGTATTGGTTTAGGAAATCGCGGCAGGCGAGGGGGTCCCCATCATAGCGATTAGGTGAAGGAATACGGGGTCCAGAGGTGGCATAGGTTGTGGCAACCGGGGGGTGCTGGAGCCATAGGGGTCTCCTCAAGGAAGAGTTTAGCCAATTGCTGGGAGACTGTGGACAGCTGGTTGCTCACAAATTGTAAGGCCTCTATAGAAAGACCAGTACCCACCTCAGGGGGGTCTGCGTTTGTTGGGCTCTGCATAATGACACGCCTGTATGCCCGCAGACTTGGCAAGACCCCAATACTGAGGTGGCGCGCGCCGTGGCAAATGAAAGGTGTCAGAGGCAGCCGGAGCAGAACAGGAGTGGGTAAGCGAAGGGAGGTTAGCAGGGGAAGGGACAGAGAGGGCGACGTCAGGAGCATAAGAAGGGGAAGGAATCCCCTGAACCGTCACACTACCTTATAGATGAATAAATAGAAAGGAAAAACAATTACATTTCAGGCTAAGATAGATACAGTGGAGAGATGAAAAATGCACCCAATTTCTCATTAAAAAGGCCCTTTCCACTAAAGAAAGAATGATGTGTGTAAAGGATTCAAATAAGAATTACTGTAAGTCAATGGGAGGGAGAGAATGTTGGTAGTAATAGAGAATTATTATGAAGATTTATATGCAGCTACAGTAAATCCAGAGACGTTAACTTTGAGAAATACGCCTTGAATTATTTAGAAAATAAAGTAGTGACAGAGGACCAAGAATTCTTGGTAAGAAGAATGAAGATGAAAGAATTAGAAGAAACTGTACAGGGATAAAAAAAAAGCCCAAATTAGCGATGGTTTACCCTAAAAGTCCAATTTTACTTTTTGGAATCACCATGCATGGATCACTGGAGAACTTTTACAGCCTTTGGCCTGGAAGAACTTTAAAGAATGCCCTGGAGCACAGAGGTCACGTCCCCGGTGACATTGTGCACTGTCCACAGAGAGCACATACACTTGGGCTCCAGAGAAAAAACCCACATAGTACTGATTGATCATCTTAGGTCGTAATTGCTCCATTGTACAGTATACACTGAGTAAAATATCCTGTACGTTTTTGAAGATTAAACAGAAGAAATGCACACAGAACCACAGGGAAAGGGTTTGATGATAAAAGGACAATCATTTATTTATGGAGGTAGTGTAAGGATTCTGCTGGATCCGTGCCAGGTTTTCACAAGCTCCAGGTTTTCTGTCTCTCCTGCCCTTTCTGGTCACTGTGGCCATTTTGGGTACTGGCAGTCTGCATATAAGGCTGCTGTTACTACAGGGAGTTGTCAAGCAAAATTCCACCATTTGCAGCTCCTGTTGGTCTTTGCAGTTATGCTTTACCATCTTGCCTGTTTTTATACCCTGTTGGTGACCAAGGACTGTGACCCCGACCTCGCTGCCTTCCGCCGGCCCTGACCTCCGCCTGTCTCCTGGACTTTGCAACTCTGCCGCTAGCCCTGACCCCTGCCTGCTTACCGACCACGGATACTCTTACAGGAATCTGTCCCTGGGCTCTGGTCGGTTTATTTTACATCCCTACCTCAGCCCTGCGGGTCCGCTTCCTTATTTGAGACGAGCACCATCACATTTTGCTCAGCAAAACATGGACCCCGCTGAGGTAGCGCGAGCCGAATCTCTCTAACGGAAACTACTCGGAGATCATGAGACACGCCTCGCCCAGCAAAACCAACAGCTGTCACTCATTTCTAGCCGATTTCAGGACATTATCACCCGGCTGGATACATTCCACGTGGGTTCTATCCCTGCACCGCCATTGCTGGCAGCGTCATCTCTGTCATCCCCTACGCCCAGGGAAGCATGGATCCCGACACCTCTACATTATGGAGGAGACCCTATAACGTGTAGAGGATTTTTGAATCAATGTTCAATCCAGTTCGAACTCCAGCCCTCCATTTTCTGCACCCATCGATCCAGGATAGAATACGTCACTTCCCTACTGACAAACGAGGCTTTAGCCTGGGCCTCCCCTCTCTGGGAAAAGGAATCCCCACTGATTGACAACGCCGCTGACTTTCTCCAAGCATTCAAAAGAGTTTTTGACGCTCCCGGTCGCAGGTCTACTGAGCTCCTTCGAATCCGGCAAGGAACCCGCACTGTGGGCCAGTATGCCATTGAATTCCGTACCCTTGCTGCGGGCTGGAACAATGAAGCTCTGTTGGCTGCATTTTGGCATGGCCTTTCTGAGTGTTTAAAGGATGAACTGACTAGCCGCGACACCCCCAAGAACCTGGAGGAATTAAATATCCTCTGTATCCGAATGGGTCTCCGGATGCGAGAAAGACAGACCGAGCGAGACCGCCCCACAAAAACCCCAATAATTCAGCTTGCCTCCCACTTTCAGACTCCTGTAAACTACAACTCTCTCACAAGAGGAACTGATGCAATTAGGTGACACCAAATTACCTGAACAGGAGAGAACTAGTAGACGTGTCAGGGGGCTGTGTCGGTACTGTGGACTCAAAGGTCATCTTGCCCGAAATTGTCCTAAATCAGAAAAACTCCAGTGTCCAGAGAAGATAGAGGAATATTCTCTTGGCATTTCTTCTATTCCTCCACTGTCACAACCTTCACGTCTACTCCTGCCGGGTTCACTCTTCTGGGGACAAGCCTCCATCTTCACTCAGGCTTTGGTGAATTCAGGGGCCGCAGGAAATTTCATTGACCATGCATTTGCGGATCTTCACTCCCTTCCTCTCCGTACTAGGGAGATTCCGTTACTGGTAGTGGCCATTGATGAAAAATCTCGGTTACCTGGGACCATCACCCTCGAGACTAAGCCTTTGCTGGTTGCGGTTGGAGCACTTCACAAAGAGACACTGTCATTCTATGTTATTTGCTCTCCCTCAACTCCAATGGTGGTAGGACTTCCCTGGTTGCAGCACCACAACCCTAAGATTGATTGGGCAACCAATCAAGTGACAGCCTTGGGACAACATTGCCATGGATCCTGTCTCCCGATGTCTCGTACTATCTCCGAGGTCCAGCTACCTAAAGAGACTTCCTCGTCATACCTGCCAGTTTCTTACCAGGACTTTGCCGATGTATTCGACAAAAAAAGTAGAGGAGTTACTGCCACATCGACCTTATGATTGTGCAATCAACCTGCTCCCAGGGGCTATCCCTCCTAAAAACCGCACTTATCCCCTTTCGAAACCAGAAACCAAAGCTATGCGGGAATACATTTCGGAGAAACTTCAGTGTGGGTTTATTCGCAAATCAAGTTCTCCCGCTGGTGCGAGTTTCTTCTACGTTTAAAAATAAAATAAAAAAAAAAGACAGTTCTCTCAAGCCATGTATCGACTACAGAGGCCTAAATAAAATCACAGTAAAGAACCGATATCCGCTACCCCTCATTCCTGAACTGTTCGATCGCTTACGCAAGGCTACAATCTTCACCAAACTGGATCTTCGAGGAGCCTACAATTTCATCCGGATCAGAGAGGGTGATGAGTGGAAAACAGCCTTTAATAATCGTGACGGCCATTACGAATATCTATTCATGCTATTCGGCTTATGCAACGCATCGGCCTTATTTCTAAATTCATCAACGAGATTTTCCTTATCTTATCCAGTTCATTGACCGAACATCGGGCACAGGTTAGATTGGTCCTCCAAAGACTTCAGGACCAATCCCTCTTTGCCAAGCTCGAGAAGTGTCAATTCGGACAGAAGATTTCTTTCCTTGGGTATTTCATCTCTTCCCCTTGGGTTCGAGATGGATCGTGCAAAAGTATCGGCAGTGTTGGACTGGCCCTTACCGTTAGGCCTCAAACCGAAAAAACGATTTCTTCGGTTCGCCAACTACTACCGACGATTCATCAGGAATTTTTCCAAGGTGGTTGCACCCATTATGGCTCTAACTAATAAAGGGGCAAATCCTAAAATATGGCCCTCCAAGGCTTTTCTGGCTTTTGAGAAGCTCAAGTCTGCCTTTTCTTCCGCACCTGTGCTATTCCATCCAGATCCTACAAAACCCTTTGCGCTTGAAGTGGACGGATCCGATCTGGCAGCCGGAGCCGTTCTTTCACAAAGGAAGGATTTTCATGCGAAACTCCACCCTTGTGCCTTCTTTTAAATTATTTTATATCGCACAAAAAGGACTATGACCTTTGGTTAGAAAAACTTGCGATTTCCTCGAACGAATCTTTTGGTGGCCAGAGCTCCGCAAAGACATACAGGAGTTTTTGGCAGCCTGCGTTATATGCGCTCAGATGAAGGTGCCAAGGACGTTATCCTGTGGATTGCTCCAGCCATTGCCAGTTCCCACCTGCCCGTGAACACACCTCTCCATGGATTTTATTGTGGAGCTGCCTACCTCCATGGATATGACCCCGACCTCGCTGCCTTCCGCCTGCACTGACCTTCACCTGTCTCCTGGACTTTGCAACTCTGCCGCCAGCCCTGACCCCTGCCTGCTTACCGACCACAGATACTCTAATAGGACTCTCTCCCTGGGCTCTAGTCGGTTTATTTACATCAGCCCTGCGGGTCCGCTTCCTGATATTAGATGAGCACCATCACAGGTAGGTCTGCAGATAACTACTATACACTGTCACACAACAGCCATTTATAGACAACTTGCAGCCCATTAAAAAAAAAAATGAGGGTATATTTTTTAAAGATATACCATTTTTGCATTATAAATTTGCATGAATATTTTACAACTGCACAATGATAAAACTTTTATTTAACATAAAAGTAAAGGCAAATCAATTTACAGAGTGAAAATAGTATGTATGTTCACGACACGAACCCACACACCTCCATGACTCCGTCTGGGTCACTAGGAAATTGAGCTTCTACAAAGATTCCACCTAGCTAGCATCTGGGCCTCCTGGCAGCCAGGGACACCATTACCAACTACTCGTAATGCCCAAAACAAAATAACCAACCAGGTAGTGTGCCACCAACTGGGTCCGCTAGAGGGGATACCCAAGAGTAACGTCCTGACATTTGCCATCTGTGAACGCTTTGATAAAGTCCTTAGTTGCAGGGCAAAGTCCTTGTGCAGGGTTAAGCTTGCTTTCCTCCAGGCAAGCCCTCTAGGCAAGTCTGCATCCTTTAGGCAGGGCCACAAACAGGAACTGAGAGCTCGGACAACTGTCCTGGGCCTGGCAGGTCCTGGAGGGCCTGCCCGACTGATACCGGAAGTCGGCCCAAATTTCATGATCGTATGCCTTTTTGGCCCTCGTCCACCACCTGGCTGGGGTCCACAAAGGTTGTGTCTCCAGTTCGCTGCCTGCAGATACCAGTTAACCCCCCTCAACAACACATTGGCCTCTGAACTGCCGCTGAAAAAATACACCAACCCTGCTCAAGAATCTGGGGAGGCTGGCAATGGTTATACCAAGGAGTAATTTGATGTGTGAATGAAAAAGACTTACAAAAGTACCAATTGCGTGGTCAGTGAGTCTGGCCTGTAAACCAGGAGTCAATCAGAAGTCTCCCATGCTGATTAATCAGACGTGCGGTAACTGTGTTTGGCCAAAAACAGAAGAGGTAACACATCCCAGACACAGTCGCACCATCCTCTTTAGAGCAGAGGGACTGAGAAAGAATTAACTGAGTGACAGGGATAAACTGTCAAGTTATATTTTATTATAAGGCCTATTGTGTGTGCTTATTGTATAATGCATGAATAAAAATCTATTCTGGCTCACGTTTAACAGTAAGAGCATCACAGCCAAGAGGTGCTTTCTGTATAACCAGAAAGTTGAAGTTTTCAGGAGTCTGCATCATTGACCCGGTAGTAGTCTGCACAGCGCCATCTGCCCCACACCTTGACTTTTGTGTGCCTCCATTGGAAATGCAGGATTGCAACAGCCCGCTACAGGATTAACTTAATTTCCTAAAAGTCTCAGAAACCCTCAGTAGTTTAAATATCTTTGAATTGCCTCACTTTAAACGTGTGTAAGAATACTGTACCTGTTAATTCTGTTTGTCACTGTATCATAGGACAATGGTTCCCAATGTTTTGCCCTCACTGCTTGAAATTATTTGTTTTGTGAACCCTTAATTAATCAATCGTATTGCCTACTCATCAGACTATTGCCAACAAAACTGTTTGACAATACACTCGCATAGTAAGGCCGCAAACTGCACCACCGTGTGTGCAGAAAGCATGGTTGGTATAGCTGAGACTTACTGCAAGAGATTCTAAAGTCACACCCCCACACTGCCTTGCCACTGAGAATGCAAAGCATTGTGGGGAGCTACTTTGGAAATTCCTGCCATAATTGACAGCTGCTGTATACCACCCATTATGGTGCGGATTGGGTCCTTACTAAGTGCGTACTCCCCAGACAGGATCAGGAACCCACAATACTGCCTGGGATCTGCTGTTACATATTTATTTGGACGACACCTCCCGAACCCCCTATGGGGAATCACTGTCCTAGGACATAACTGAAAATAAGATGTACATATCAGCGTATATTTCCAGCGAAGTTCAGAGTTCATGTTTTCATGTTTAAATGACCAAAAGCAATAATACTTCTTAGCTGCAGTTATCAAAATATGGCAGGAAATAATAGCAAGGTCATTAATACTTCTATCAGTTCCTTTTCTATTATCCTATAGCAACATTTAAAATGCAAAAAAAGAAGATGTAAAAAGTCCTTACCTTTCTATCATGTACTCAAAGTGACTTATCTTAGCCAAGCCTGCTAAAACAATCTGTATGGCATGTGAAGAAAAAGAGCGATGGATAAAACCACGGTAGTGCAAAAACATCAGGGCATCAGTCACCTGAAGCAACAAATGCACTATGGTCTCCATGTGCAATATCGGGAATTCAGAGCGCTGAAAAAAGGATAATAAATATTATTAAATTATATGTTACCATAAAGTAAAAAGAGTAAATGAAAGCTACTTTCATCAGAAAATGAAGATCAAAGCAGGTTGTTGTACTGACCCTATGAATATATAGCATACTTTTAATCATTGCATAGTGATAATTATCTATGACGGTCACGAATGGCACGCCTGTGAGCACCTGAGTGTATATGTGACAAAAGTTAATACACACAGCTACCTAGCTGACCCACTTTTCACCCTGGCAGGGTGCCTCAATTGAGTAATATTCTCCCTTAATCCGTCACAATATATATCTCAAATCACTGCTTCCATCGCCACCACCAAAAAATGAATGTCAAGTTGTACTTAGCACACATAAATCTATTGTAGCAAAATGTGTCCGAAAATGCAATCACTCTCTTTAATATACCAAAGTATAGTGCCTAGGTGCTTAAAGTGCTTAGGTTACAGAAAATTATTATTACAAAAACATACAGTACAGTATATGCAGACAGTTCATAAAATAGAAGGATAAGCAAACAGAAATTCTATCCGCTACCACACAATAATATCTGATTTACCCCAATAATCCGTGGACATTGGAATGTGAGAGTTCATATTCAGACACTCCCCGGTTGAATTCTAAATTCATATTCTAAATGCATGGTTTTTATCCTAAAATCTTTCTGCATTGAGCACAGCATAAGCCCTCCTTCTGGGCATTTCCTTAACATCCCATTATCAATTTCCAGTGACACCTTTATGACTTGAGGAAAAAAAATTGTTTTCCTTTTAAATCAGAAGATGCCTGAATATCAGAATATCGGTATATGAAAGATCATGGGTTCAATTGTGGCTGTATTAAGTGTTGGACTGTCATTGGTCAGAGAAGAGTCATGTGACCCTCCTCTGCGCTCGAAAGTTAAATTGAAGCTTGGGAGAGCGTACGTAAGTGCCACGCACCAAGCACGTGGATGCAGCCTGATGAAGCAGGGAGAGGGCTGCAGATGCCGGGTAAGTCCTCGCGGAACCTGTGATCGTGGCGGCAATTTTTTTCCACGATCCCGGTTATAATGCGATTTCATTATGTGGACCCCAAGCACCACGTTACAACAGGGTTCAGCTGTATTTACAGATGCAGGGGCCGCTATACGAACACTTCACGCGTTGTATACCTCGGAATACCCATGTCATGGCGCGTGATTTCTTCCAACCTTACCACCTTAAGATGTGAGTGCAGGCGAGTGCAGAAAATGCATTTTAGTGTTCTGTTTTTTAAACACTTGAAATTGACACAGTATTGTATTGTATGTCTTTATTTATAAAGCGCCATTAATGTACAAAGCACTTTACAGTAGTAATACACGTGGTAATCAAATAAATAACAGATAATATAAATAACAGATCATTAAGGAAGGAGTCCCTGCTCCGAGGAGCTTACAGTCTAGTTGGTAGGTAGGGAGAACGTACAGAGACAGTAAGAGGGAGTTCTGGTAAGTGCGTCTGCAGGGGGCTAAGCTTTATATCATGTGTCCAGTATAATCCACAGTGCTATTCATATGCTTCTTTAAGCAAGTGTTTCTTAAGGTGGGTATTAAAGGTGGATAGAGTGGGTGCTAGTCGGGTATTGAGGGGAAGGGCATTCCAGGGGTGCGGGGCAGTCAGTGAAAAAAGGTTTAAGGCGGGAGAGGGCTTTAGATACAAAAGGGGTCGAAATAAGACATCCATGAGAAGAATGCAAGAGTCGGGATAATGCATAACGAGAAATTAGGGCTGAGATGTAAGGCGGGGCAGAAGAGTGTAAAGCTTTAAAAGTGAGGAGGAGAATCGAGTGTGAGATGCGGGATTTGATAGGAAGCGAGGAGAGTGAGTTCAGCAGGGCAGACGCTGAGACAGATTTAGGAAAGAGTAGATTGATTCTGGCAGCAGCGTTTGGATAGATTGTAGGGGAGACAGGTGAGAGGCAGGAAGGCCGGACAGCAGGAGGTTACAGTAATCATGACGGGAGAGAATGAGGGCCTGAGTCAGAGTTTTAGCAGTCGAGCAACAGAGGAACGGGCGTAAGTTTGTGATATTGCAGAGGAAAAAGCGACAGGTTTTAGAAATGTTTTGAATGTGAGAGGAGAATGTGAGAGAGGAGTCCAGTGTGACCCCTAAGCAGCGTGCTTGGGCTACTGGGTGAATGATCGTACTTCCAACAGTAATGTGGAAGGAGGTAGTAGGGTCAGATTTGGGAGGAAGTATGAGGAGTTCTGTTTTTGCCATGTTGAGTTTAAGGCGGTGGAGGGCCATCCAGGATGATATAGCAGAGACATTCAGAAACTTTGGTTTGTACAGCAGGTGTGAGGTCAGGTGTTGAAACGTATATTGGTGTGTCGTCAGCGTAGAGGTGATATTTAAACCCAAGAGATGTTATTAGGTCACCTAGAGAGAGTGTGAACAGAGAAAAGAGAAAAGGTCCCAGGACAGAGCCCTGGGGTACCCCCACAGAGAGATCAATAGAGGAGGAGGTGGTGTTAGCAGAAGAGACACTGAAAGTACGATGGTAGAGGTAAGAGGAGATCCAGGATAGAGCTTTGTTTCCGAATACCAAGAGTATGGAAAATGTGAAGCATACGGTGTTAAATGCTGCGGAGAGGTCGAGTAATACGAGTGTAATGACCTCTGTGTTTGGCAGCATGGAGGTCATCAGTTATTTTAGTGAGGGCTGTGTCCGTGGAGTGAGCAGTGCGGAAGCCAGATTGTAGAGGGTCTAGGACAGAATAGGTGTTGAGAAAATGAAGCAAGCGAGAGAATACAAGACGTTCAAGGAGTTTAGAGGCAAAAGGCAGGAGGGAGACAAGTCGATAGTTAGAAGGACAGGTAGGGTCAAGCTTGCTGTTTTTGAGTAATGGTATAACTGTTGCATGTTTGAAGGAGGAGGGAAAGGTACCAGAGTAGAGGGAGAAGTTAAAAATGTGTGTGAGCGTAGGGATTATATTAGGACCAAGAGGTTTTAGGAGATGGGAGGGAATGGGGTTGTAGCGATGGAGGGGGTTGGGCCCAGAAATAAAGCGGTTACACCCCAAAGTGCCACCCCCACCATCGTATTGGAGGCGAGGGGTTAACTGTTATAATACTTATTGGTGTTTTTATCCCCCTGCTTCAGAACAAAATGTGTTTCCCCCTGGTTACATGTATTTCTCCCCTTACAGTGTGTGCACCCAACACATACACTGGGATCAGGTCGGGAGGGAAAGGGCGAATTGTATTAACATATTTATGGCCCTTTGTTCCCATTACCGCCTTTTCAATCCCCATTTGCAGCCCGTCCCATAGGTCGCCATTGGAGCTCCATGCAAGTCTATGGAGATTTTGGCCTGATATCAGAAAAGACCAGCAGGTGGCGCCCGAGAGGACGAGCGGAACTCCTCCATTGAAATGAATGGAGTAATGTCTTTCAATGGAGGATTCCTTGAGTCCGATCTCCAAGAATGAGTTGGCTGCCGGCCAAACTGCAATCCCCAAAAGCGGATACAATTTCAATAAAGAGATTTTGATCGCTAAATTGATCACGGCCAAGTTCATTCATATTAAAATTGTAACTCCGGTCCTAGGGCAGATAGCGGTCTAATTCTTTTTGCCCCTAGCTCAGGGGGACCCCCTTACTCGACCCCAACAGGGTCCGACGGGCAATGACCACGGGATAGGGTCGCGGCCACCACGAGGGTCGCCCCATTGACCGCAATGGCGGAGAAAAGCCGCGTGGCTTTAAAACACTAAGTCCAAAAGAGTGAAAACTGAAAATCCATATATCCGGTACTGTAAGGACTAGAGGGCTGGGATTTGGCCACCATTTAGTCACTGCTCCGGCATGATTGCATGGCAATTTCAAGCCCTCTCCGATCAACTGAACGGAATATGGGTAACTGTTTAAAGTGTGGTTCTGCCATTGACTTCATTGGCAGAGAAATGCAATTTCTAAAACATATCGTTTTAAAATGTAATATTGTATCTTCGGTTCGGCGGGTCGCAGCGAGCTGAAACTTGGCCACCATGTAGAGTCCCCTCCGGCATGAGGGTCTGGCAAGTTTTAGCCCGCTCGGCCCAACCGAACGGAATATTTTGATTTATATAAAATATTGTAACTGTACTGTATTTTATGCCTGGTAGAAAGCCCGCGAAAATCCCTGACCCATACGGTATGTTAATGGTCAGGGGGCCACTGATCAAAGGCTCATAGCCCCGGTTTGTATATACACGGTGGAGAGAACGCAGGACATGGCCTTTCATATGAAGTGCCATCATTTACACCTTTAGTCAGGTTTCACCGGCCCAGATCCCCATCTGGCAGACTTGGCGACGCCAACTCTTTTGAGTGGGGTTAGAAAAATGGGAGTCTGACTAAGGGATTGTGCGCATGGGCCAGCTACCTGGGGGCAAGTACCAAAGTGCTTACCACGTTAGCTGGCAGAAGGGAATTGGGTACAGATAATTGTCAACCAATATCTGAGACCCAATCTTAGGGATAGAGCCCAAATCCTATATAACTGATTGTCAGCTCTATGCTCAATGTTGTTCGTGACTACATCTGAATGATACCTGATGCCTTGATGAATTGCTAATCCGAATCCTGATTACTTCATTGCCCCATTCCAACGTAAGTGTATATATTCTGTGTGTTATTTCTTCAATATTGTGTGTTCACCTTCCCTGATGGAATAAACTTTCTTTATCATATCACAGTCACATTCAATTCAACCCAGTTATTTTGGTGTATATTATAACCCTGTAAACTATCGTGACAGGGGTCAAGAGAGCAAGTGGTAGAGGGAGAAGAGGAGATCAACAGTGACACAACCTCCTCTGAAACAGTGGAAAAAGAGTCAAGGAAGGCAGGAGGAGAGTTAGGAAGAGGTGTAGGATGGGAGGAAGAAACAGACGGGATGTTCTGACATATGTATTTCACCTTTTCCTTAAAATAGTCAGCAAAGTCCTGAGTGGAGATGGAGGAAGAAGAGGCAGCTGAGGGTGGTTTGAGTAGAGCATCAAAGACAGAGAAGAGTCGGCGTGGGTTAGACTTGTGCGTGTTGATAAGTGAAGACAAGTAGGCTTGTTTAGCTTGCGAGAGGGCAGTGTTGAGACAGGATAGCATAAATTTGTAGTGAAGGAAGTCTGCGAGAGAATGAGATTTCCTCCAGAGGCATTCAGAGGAACGAGTGGAGTATGTGCGTGTGGGAATTTAGCCAGGGTCTGGGGTTAGAAGGGCGAGGACGGCAAAGAGAAAGCGGGGCATGTAGATCAAGAGAGGAGGATAAGGCAAAGTTGTAGTTCCTGACCAGGTTGTTAGGGTCTGTAGCAGAGCTGGGAGAGGAGAGGGAGGAGCATAAAGTGGACTCAAAGTCAGGTAGGTGAATAGAGCGCAGGTTTCTGCAGAACTGGGGGGTAGATGGAGTTGGAGAAGGGGAGAAGCGAGATAGAGAGATGAGATGAGGTGATGGTCAGAGAGAGAAAAGGGGCAAATGAAGAAATCGGAGAGAGAGAAGTTTTTAGTGAAAACCAGATCTAGGTAGTGGCCATCCTTGTGGGTGCAGGCTGCAGTCCACTGTTGAAGGCCAAAAGAAGAGGTTAGAGAGAGAAAGCGGGAGTCCCAAGGGAGAGCGGGGTCATCAATGTGGCAATTGAAGTCCCCAATGAGAAGAACAGGGGAGTCTGAGGAGAGAAAGAAAGAGAGCCAGGATTCAAAGTGAGAAAGGCAGAAGGGGGATCAGTAGAGGTAGGTGGGCGATAGATGTCTGCCACGTGGACAGGGAGAGGAGAGAAGATCTGGACAGTGTGAGCCTCAAAGGAGGGAAAAGCAAGAGAGGGAGGAATAAGAAGGGTTCAGTAATGGCAGAGAGAGGAGAGCAGGAGCCCCACACCTCAACCCCTTCCATCAGGACATGGAGTGTGGGAGAAGGAAAGGCCACCATAAGAGAGGGCAGCTTCTAGAGCAGAGTCAGACTGAGTGAGCCAGGTCTCAGTTATAGCAAATAGGAGCAGAGAGTGAGAGAGAAAGAAGTCATGCAAAGAGAGGAACTTGTTAGAAAGGGAGCATGCATTCCAAAGAGCACAGGAGAAAGGGAGAGAAGAGGGAGGGTGGCAGGGGATGGGTATGAGGTTGGATGGGTTGACACCAGGAGTCGAGGTTGCATTTGGCAGACGAGGACGAGCATGTAAGAATAAGGCAGGGGCGAGGATTGGGAGAGATATCCCCAGAAGCAAGGAGGAGAAGCATGGATAGAAAGAGAATGTGTGAGGATGATTTGTAGGGGTGTGATTTAGTGCAGGCAATATAGCTATGCAGTGTCAGAGGGCGCAGGTAAGAAAGGAGTTCATGTGAACTCAGAAGTGGTGAAGAAAGGTTGAGATGGAGATATATGAATAGAGTTAGAGACATAATGAGCATGAGCCTGGTGAAAGGAAGTGTATAATTTGAGAAGAAGTGAGGCCACAGCAAAAATAAATGGTAAAGGCAGCATCACAGCAATAGTAAAGTTCTGAGAAGTGCAGTTTGGGATAGATACTATCCTCCTTTTCAGCGTTGTTCAAATACAGGAATCAGGGCCAATAGGTGTTGTCCACTTCTTCTTCACTTCTTTTGAACTTCCTTTTAAACTTCAGTTGTCCTGTCCTGCCACTTACAATGTTCCACTTGGACATGTGCTGCAGGCAGACTAAAGCTGTTCTGACTGGGTTTAAATGGACCTAAAAAGTCACCTGACTGTTTGGTTCTGTCTGCTTAATTAGTACATCTGAGGCAAATTCAAACAGAGTTTTCTACCCAGGGTGTTCCCTGCCTAGGTGTGAAAGCTTTATTTAATTAATACTAGGAGACAGGATTCAAATGTGGGATATTACCTAAGATTGTTTCAGTAGCACAGTAGCACAGTACTGTACACATTACAATTCCTTAATTTCATTGCACACAAAGAAACAGAATCCATGAAATAAACACGGGTGCCTGGGGTGATTGGCCGCGTTAATGCCGCATGCAATACAGCAGAGCACACGAAAACGGCTCCGTGATTTGTTTGAATAACAGCTGCTGCATCTGTAATTTGTCTGATCGCACATTTTACAGAGATATACAGCTGAATCCCGTTATAACACGGTGCTCAGGGTCCACCCGATGCCACTGCGTTATAACCGTAATCGCGGAAAAAAATAGCTGCCGCGATCAGGTTCCGCGTCCGCCGAGGGGGAAAGAGCTGGGATAGCTCTGTGCTACACCTCCCTCCCTCCTGCTGTTCTGTCTGTCTCCCCACCCTCCCCCAGTTTCTCCAGCAATCAGAGAGCTGCAGGCACTGCAGGTAGTAAGGGGAGTGAGCACGACTCAGGGCTGCAGCCTCCCTCTTCATGCAAATTTTAGTCACATGATCTCCCCGGCCACTGATCACCCCGCACAGCAGCTTCTCCTCCTCCTCAACACCCTCTCACTGCCAAAATTTTCAAGGACGGCGGAAGAGCCTGCCGGTCTCCACACCCAGGTTAGTGCAAAGTGTCCCTGATCCCAGCTCCTGCAGTGAGTGAGGCTGAGAAGTAACACACACACACGCACAGGAGGTGGAGAGTAGAGGAGGGAGCTGTGCAGGAAGCCAGTGCCTCTGCAAAGGGCTGATGCTGGTCCCATAGGAGAACACACAGTATAGTTACTAGAGACGCGATCTGTCTCCTGATCCAGCACACAGCTGCGTCTCCTGCAATGGCTCCCCGGCTTACATCATGTATTGACGCGCATGCGCAGTGGGTTATGCGCTGCGGACACCGGCTCCAGTCGTCAGGTGATGACGTCAGAACGGGCCGTACTGATTGCAGCATTGAATTCCATCCGGTTACAGATCTGGAGGGAATGACTCCTGTACAGATATTGGTTAGAGGTATGGGACAGACAGGTGTGGTGCATCTTGATGCTGATTGGGTGATGCTGATTGGTGTATTTTGTTTGCGGTGCACTCTGGGTGGGGGTATATATGTTGGTCACTCACACTTGGTGTTTGCACGGCCCTGAGGAAGGTCTCCCTGTGGGACCGAAACGTTGGCTTTCGTGTAACTGTTTGTTTTTTTAATACAATTACCTTTTGGATTACTCCTTCCTGTATGCTGTCTCCTTTACCAGTTCTTGGACTGGCAACTATACTGTGTGTTCTCCTATGGGACCAGCATCTGCCTTATGTTGTACACCAGTGTGCTGACTGTCTCTGCGTTACTATCCATTTTCTATGAGTTGTGTACCAACGTATTTTTACACTATCCCTCTCTTCTGTGGCGTAGCTGAGAAGTGGATTTATTGGATGAGACGGCCATTCATGTTTATCATTTGTATGTGACGTTATCGTATATACTGTACGTGCTATGGAGGAATTTGCCGATATCACAGGGATTTTTTCTTCAATATCGGATGTGGCTGGCTTTAGTGATGCGGATGTAGCACAAATCCGCTTTGCAGTGGGGCCTGACAAGGTGGTGGATATCTTTAATGATCTCATCAAGCTTAAAAAACGTGAAGTGGACTTTTACTTACATGGTGTTACTTTGTCCAACTACCACAAGGCGAGGATGCTGTACCGTAGGCTTTGTAACGCTCGTCCTGCCCACAAGCCAGACGAGACCCCGGGACTGAGGTGGAAAGGGATAATACCACACACCTAACAGTAAACGGGGGCACGGCCGGAGTGTGGAAGTAGCGTAGATGGTCCGGGTAACAACAATAGAAAGAGTACCGTACTTGCCAACTCCAGCTGTGGGACCCCTGCTGTGTGAATGCTACCGGCGTCTGCCTTTGAGTAATAGACGCTCAGAGAGTCTGAATCAGTCCCTCTAACTGCGCGCCTCTCACAGGCGATCGCAGGGGGTTTATTAAAATTCTAAAATTACAGTTTTGTAGCAGGGGGTCTCCTGAGCTGAACAAAGTTGATTTCAGGTCCGGGGACCCCCTACGTCCCGAGTTACAGGCCCCGTTATGAGGTGCCGGTACACCCGCCATGTTAAAATCCTGTGGGATCGAATCAAAACAATGCAGAGGGATACCGGCACCCCATAACAGGGTCTGTATCTCGGGAAGTAGGGGGTCTCCAAGGCTGAAATAAACTTTGTTAAGCTCGAAAGAACATCTGCTATTAGCCCCCGCGTCTATTACACAAAGGCAGACGCCGGTAGCATTCACACAGCAGGGGTCCCTGCTTTTGGAAGCTAATGCGCCGCGGTCAGTTCTTTAAACACAGCAAGCTTTGTCCCCGTTGTGATCACGGTTTCCCGCATTAATTACCGCGTGAAGTGTTTGAATAACGGCTGCTGCATCAGTATATTCCGTAAGCCAATGGTCGTGGAATGGAGAGAGCAGCGTAGTTGAGTGTCCGTAAGCCTGGGTCGTGGAGTGGAGAGAGCAGCGAAGTAGATTGTCCGTAAGCCGTGTCCAAGGGATATAGAAGTCTGCAAGGTAAAGAGTCCAACGCCAAGTCCAAGGGTACCAGAGAGCAGCATAAATGAAGTCCAAAGCCAAAGGTCAATATCCAGGGAGGTCAGCAGAATATCCAGGGACAGGAACAGGGACTGAAAGACAAAAGGGGCCAGGCAACAGCAGACAGCACCAAGGTAGAGAAGCTATGCAGAGCAAGGAGGTAATGGTGAGGGGAGACTAAATAGGGGGTTGGGACCTATCAGAGGAAGGGGAGGAACGGAGGAATGGTCTGAGGAAAGACCTGATAGGAGGGAAGTGTTTGGGAAGCTGGGGCCTATCGGAGCAAGGGGAGGAATGGAGGAGCGGCCCGGGGAAGGACCTGATAGGGGAAAGGTGTCTGGGTAGCTGGGGCCTGTCACAGCAAGGGGAGGAGCGGAGGAGCGGCCCGGGGAAGAGCCTGATGGGAGAGAAGGGCCTGGGGGGCAGATCTGACGGGGAAGAGGCAGGGAAGCGTGTGGAGTGTGCGCCGCATCATTGGGGGCAGAGTCTGGTGCGCAGCGCCAGTAAATGGCAGCCTGGGTCCGCGCGCCGTAGGGGTGACGCGCGCGACCCGGAAGTATGGGGGAAGCGGGAGAGGGAGCCGCAAGGAGCGAGGTACGCCGCCGGGGAGCCTGGGCGGCATGTAAGAGAGGTAACGAGGCGCTGGCAGCGGGTATACCCACAGCGCGGATCCTTACAGTACCCCCCCCCCACCTAGAGGGTCGGACTCCGGACGAACCATCCAAGGTTTGAGGGGAAATTTTTGGTGGAATTGTTTGAGCAGAGATGGAGCGTGAAGATCCGTATGCGAGACCCAAGAACGGTCTTGGGGTCCGTACCTATTCCAGTGAACCAGAAATTTGAGTTTGCCCCTGAAGATGCGAGAGTCAATGATGGACTGGATCTCGAACTCCTGTTGTCCTGGTACAATGGGTAGAGGAGGCTGAAGCGAAGGATGAGCAAATCGTTTGCCTTGGATAAAGGGTTTCAACAGTGAGACATGGAACACGGGAGAAATCTTCATAGAAGGCGTCAGGCAAAGCTGATAGGCCACCGGATTAATTTGTCTCAGAATAGAGAAAGGACCCAGGAACCTGGGAGACAAATTAGGGGTTGGGGCCTTCAGTTTGATATTTTTAGAAGAAAGCCAGACCTTGTCTCCAGGTACGAACTTATGGGCCTCCCGACGAAGCCTATCTGCTTGTCTCTTTTGTCTTAGCACAGATTCTTGTAAAACTGTTTGAATCCTCCACCAAGACCCCTGTAGGGTGGATACCCTATCATCAGCTGCAGGAACTCCGGACCTAGGAGAATGCATGGGAAGGCGGGTAGGATGAAATCCGTAGCTTACAAAACCGGTGATTCTTGAGTGGACTCGTTTTTTAGAGAGTTAATCGCGAATTCTGCCCAAGGGAGCAACTCAGCCCAATTATCCTGAGAATCAGAAGAAAAACAAAGCAAATACTGTTCAAGGGACTGGTTCATGCGTTCAGTTTGCCCATTCGTTTGGGGGTGGTAGCCTGAGGAAAACAGAAGGTTAATGGCCAACCTCTGGGAAAATGCATGCCAGAATTTAGAAACAAATTGAGTGCTCCTGTAAGGAATCCACACCTCAGTTTACTGCTTACCTTGCCTCACAGACCTGTGCAGTCCTGGAACACTATCACTGCAACCTAGCCCTGTACTCACTCATTGGAGCAGTGCCTTCACACCCTCCTCCGGGGATTGGCCTGCTGGCCTTTAAGTACTGCATCCCCACAATCCTTCTCTGCCGAGCATAACCCTTCCTGGTTTTCACAAGTGGTCTGCCACAAGCCCTATGGCTTGGCACTGTTGTGTTCTAATCTCTCTAGTTCTATTCCCTAGTTCACGCAGAGTTCTGTTCCTGTCTCCTGTGATGAAGCAGAGTACTCTCCTTGTTTACTTCAGCTCCTTGTTTCCTAAGACCGGCTGCTAGTGTCACGCAGCGGTCTGTTCCTGTCTCCTGTGCTGAAGCGGAGGTTTCCCCAGTGTTGTCTTCAGCTCCCTGGTTCCTGGGGCCTGCTGCTCATTCTCTAATGCAGAGGCCGTGTCCTGGTTCCTGCGCTGAAGCGGAGGATTCTCCAGCCCGCTCAGGACTCTTGACCTGAAGCACTGGTCTACCACTGCTGCCTGGCGGTGTGCCCACTCCGGTCTACCTAGCACTTCCTGAGACCAGTACCATGGGCCATGGTCACCGCACGCGCAGAGTCCAATCCCGCGCTCCTAAGCTGAAGCGGGGAACTCCTGACTACCTGTTGCCGAACTCCTGCTTGAACAACGTTTACCCTGATGTCTCCAGTCCTGACCCTGGCTTATCCACTTACGATACTGCCTTCTCTAGTGCTGACCCTGCTACAACGACTACGTACTGCGCAATCCGGATCAGCCTGCACGGTCTAAGGTCGGTGCTTTTACAACCCCACCTCAGCCACGCGATCCGACCCAGGTTTGTGGCGAGCACAACCGTGACAGCTTCGATCCGAGACAATGGACCACGGGACGCCATGAATACGTAAAATCTCCTCTACAAAGATATCCGCCAAAGTACTGGAATTGGGTAGACCCTTGAGGGGAACAAAATGAGCTTGCTTGGAGAATCTGTCAACAATTACAAGAATATTAGTCATACCATTAGACGGGGGAAGATCCACGATGAAGTCCATGGCAATGTGGCTCCAAGGACGGTCCGGGACCGGGAGAGGCTTTTGATGGACAGATTTGTTTTGTGCGCAGACTGGGCAGGAGGAGGTGAAAGCTCTAATGTCCTTAATCATATTGGGCCACCAGAAAGTTCGCCGAATGAGATCCATAGTCCTCATAAACCCGGGATGGCCAGCAGATCTGGAGGAATGACCCCATTCAAGAATTTGGGGATGAAAACGTGGAGCTGCGTAAAGGCAACCATCAGGTACTTCTAGCCCTTCGGGGACCTGTGTTTGAGACTCCAAAATCTTATCTAGTATGTCAAAAGAGGCGGCAGAGATAAACAATTGGGGGGACAGAATACTTTCCGGAACCTCCTGTGACTTCTCCTCAGTGATAAACTGACGGCACAACGCATCTGCTTTGATATTCTTTGTCCCAGGAATATATGAGATGGCAAAGTTGAACCTTGAGAAGAACAACGCCCAACGAGCTTGACAAGGCCCAAGACGGCGAGCACCTTCAATGTAAGAAAGATTGTTGTGGTCTGTCAGGATCAGAATGGGTTCCTTGATTCCTTCCAGAAGGTGTCTCCACTGTTGTAATGCCATTTTGATGGCCAACAACTCCCTGTTCCCCACGTCGTAATTTCTTTCTGCTGAAGAATTTTTTTTAGAAAAAACCCCACAAGGGTGTAGTTTATTTTCGGGGGTGGTTCTTTGAGAGAGAACCGCACCGGCTCCCACGTCGGAGGCGTCAACATCCAAGGTAAAGGGGAGGGTGGGAACAGGATGTCGCAGAATGGGGGCTGAGACAAAGGCCTTTTAATAGATAATCAAAGGCCTGGCTGGCCTCCAATGGCCAAAAGGAAGGATCGGACCCTTTCTTGGTAAGGGCCGTAATAGGTGCCACCAAGGTAGAAAACCCAGCAATAAATTTCCTATAATAATTTGCGAAGCCGAGGAAACGCTGGATCGCTTTTAAAGAGTTAGGTTGTAGCCATTCGAGTACAGAATTGAGTTTCTCTGGATCCATGGAGAACCCTTGATCCGAGACGATATATCCCAAGAAGGTAGTTGAGGATTGATGGAAGACACTTCTCCATCTTGGCGTAGAGCTTGTTGGCCCGTAAACGAGAGAGCACCATCTTGGTATGGAGAATGTGTTCCTCAAGGGTTTTGGAAAAGATAAGGATATCATCCAAGTAGATAATTAGAAAAGAATTCAAGAGATCACGAAAAACCTCATTCATAAAGTCTTGGAAGACTGCAGGGGCATTGCACAACCCAAATGGCATCACCAGGTACTCATAGTGACCGCTGCGCGTGTTAAACGCGGTCTTCCACTCGTCTCCACTGCGGATGCGAATCAGGTTATACGCCCCCGTTGATCAAGTTTGGAGAAAATCGTCGCTCCTTGTAGCCTATCGGAGAGCTCCGTGATAAGAGGCAAGGGGTAGCGATTCTTGATGGTAATTATGTTTAGACCACGGTAATCGATGCACGGGCGAAGCATCCCATCTTTCTTTTTTACAAAGAAGAATCCTGCTCTGGCGGGAGAGGTGGACATCCGGATGAAGCCTTTTTGAAGGTTTTCTGTGATATACTCGGACATGGCCTCTGTCTCAGGCAGGGACAATGGATATGACCTGGCTTTAGGAAAAGGGGAACCCGGAATTAAGTCAATCGGGCAGTCGAAAGAGCGATGAGGTGGAAGCACTTCGGATTTGGCCTTACTGAAGACATCCAGGAAGTCCGAATAAACATCTGGTAAGGTGGCGCCCTGCGGGGAACGGGTCTCCAACATGGCCAGTACCTGTGAGGATTCAGGGATCGCGGCGTCCGCGCCCTGGTGCCTCTTCACCTGCGTTAACCCCCGCTGCCGTGGCGCGCGCCCCTCGCTGGCGTCACTCACTTCCGGTGGCTCTGGGGGTTCCCCGCCGTCCTCTGCGTCCGCGGGCTGCTGCGGGATCTTCATGCTCTCACGCGGTCGCCATGTTTCCCGGCCGCGCGCCTGAACTGCGTGCGCCGGGTGAAGATAATTTATTCACTGCTCTTGCAGTGAAAACCCACCCCACCACACTAATAGGACCTCCTGCCAAAACAAGAGTCCTCACCTGCCTGCCAATCAAAGGGACCTATCCAGGATGGCTCCACGCATTCCTCCAGGCCTGCCTCCACCTCTGATTGGTCAGCCAGACTTTATAATGCCGGTCCTTTCTCTCACTCATTGCTTGACATAGTTTCCACTAGGACACTACTCTGGCATTCTCTCTCTCATTCTCTCAGGTTACGATTTGGCTTGGCTTGGCGGACGTCTATCTCGGCTCTTGACCCTTGCTTGGACAACGACCTTCCGGAATTCTCCAATCCCTGACCTTGGCTAAACGGCAACGACGACGGCA
Source organism: Ascaphus truei (assembly GCF_040206685.1). Taxonomy (NCBI): domain Eukaryota; kingdom Metazoa; phylum Chordata; class Amphibia; order Anura; family Ascaphidae; genus Ascaphus; species Ascaphus truei. The sequence goes on from NC_134485.1 coordinate 185,738,130, forward strand.
CTTCTACACCGGTACCGGCAAGTATTGCTAGCTAAACGTCACCTGGCCTGGCAACGCCTAAATCACCACAATCCGGACACGCTCCTTTTGCTGCGGGTGTGTGCCCATATACGTTCCTCACCACAGTAGAAGGGACGGGTCTGGTCTGCGCGCAGCACCGGCGTAACATTATGTCGAGCCCACAAGACGCAGACCAGACTGATGTGGACTCTATGATGACGGCCATGTACCAACAAATCCAGGCCTTAACGGATCAAGTGGCTCTCCTCTCCCAACAGGTACAGGACCTTTCTCTACAGGCACCACCTGCGCCTGCGCCGCCGGCGCAGTCCGATTCAACTTCCACTTTATCCTCAGCTCCGAAGATTCCGGCTCCGAGGCCCTACGCAGGGGACCCCCACGCTTGTCGTGGCTTTCTCAACCAGTGTGAGATCCAGTTCGAGATGGCTCAGCAGCTGTATGCTACTGGCCGGAAAAAGGTAGCCTATGTATATAGTCTTCTCACAGGTAATGCACTGGCATGGGCCTCCCCGATCTGGGAACTACGCCCAGATATTACCCGAGATTACGCAGCCTTCAGACGAGACTTTCGACAGGTCTTCGATACCCCCGCACGACAAGAGACTGCTTCTGATTCCCTGCTGGAGCTTACACAGGGACGTCGGCCTGTGGCCCAATACGCCTTGGAATTCAGAACCATAGCAGCTGAGACTCGTTGGGGTCAGGAGGCCTTAGTCTCCGTCTTCTGGAAAGGCTTATCGGACTCCCTGAAGGATGAACTTGCTTCTCAACCCAGGCCAGAACTGCTGGAGGACCTCATCACCCTGGCCATTCGTATAGACCAGCGTCTTCAGGTACGCCGCGCTCAGCGTCAGTAACCCCGGTCTACGCCTTTCCGTGCTCCCTTTTCCAGGTCCTCTACTACCCAGAGACCCGTTTTCTCTCCGCTGCCGGCGCTGGAGGCCCCCGAGCCGATGCAACTCGGAGTCCAGCAACCTCGGGTACCGTTACGACAACTTCGCTCTACTGGAGAGTCGTGCCATCATTGCGGAACTTCTGAGCAGCGCACTCGTAACAATCCACCATCTCCGGGAAACGACCAAACCCAGTGAGTACGAAGGGGCGCTCCCTGGGTGCTAATTCTCCTTGTCCCCCATCCAGAAGGGAACTTCCTAAAAGATTGACCATTCCCGTTTCCCTTTCTGGTCCGGCCTTCCGCACCTCCACAGCAGCATTTATCGATTCCGGCGCAGGAGGGAACTTCATGGATCAGACCTTTTCTGAACAAAATCAGATTCCACTTTCCAAAAAGAACTCCCCCGTTGCCTTGGTCGGGATTGATAATCGGCCTCTCACTCCGGCTTATATCTCCTTGGAGACCGGACCTATCACCCTTTCTACTCATTCTCACAAAGAGACTCTGGGCTTTGACGATTCATGCCCCGGGAACACCGATCACGCTCGGCTTGCCCTGGTTACAGAAGCACAATCCGCTCATCGATTGGGTATCCCCTAATCCTATTGACAGGAGGTCAAGGTCAGAGGAGTCTTCTTTGTCTACCGAACGACCATCTTTTCTATTAGCTAACACATCCAGTCCTCTGAGGGAGTTACCTTCTTTGTACGCGGGATTTTTGGATGTTTTTAGCAAGACACAGGCTGAGCTCCTACCCCCTCACCGTTCCTACGATTATCCGATTGACCTGGTACCTGGATATACCTTGCCAAAGGCCAAATCTTACCCTCTCTCGTTGCCCGAGACGGAAGCTATGGACGAATATATTCGTGAGAATCTTAAGCGGGGCTTCATACGTCATTCCAACTCCCCTGCGGGGGCCGGATTCTTCTTTGTCAAGAAAAAGGATGGTACTCTTAGACCATGTATTGATTACCGGGGTCTGAATCAGATTACGGTGAAGAATCGCTATCCACTCCCACTCATCTCCGAACTCTTTGATAGACTTCAGGGGGCCAACCTCTTTACTAAACTTGACCTTCGTGGGGCATATAACCTCGTCCGCATCCGTGAGGGCGATGAATGGAAGACTGCCTTCAACACCCGTAGCGGACACTACGAATACCTAGTGATGCCCTTCAGTTTGTGCAATGCACCAGCAGTTTTTCAGGACTTCATCAATGACAAAAGGTGACAAAAAGTGCAGATCCTTCATCTTGGTCTCCTGAGGCAGTCACGACATTCGAAACGCTGAAACAAGCTTTTGTCTCTGCTCCCATCCTTCGACACCCAGACACTAATTTCCCATTCACCCAAGAGGTTGACGCTTCGGACTGTGGGGCTGGTGCGGTTCTGTCTCAGAAATTTTCTTCCCAGGATAAACTTCATCCTTGCGGGTTTTTCTCCAAAAAGTTTTCTTCTGCAGAGAGAAATTATGACGTGGGCAATAGGGAACTTTTGGCCGTCAAGTTGGCCCTTCAAGAATGGAGGCATCTTCTGGAGGGGTCTAAAGAGCCATTCACTATTCTCACGGACCATAAAAACTTATTATACATTGAGAATGCCCATCGTCTAGGTCCTCGCCAAGCCCGCTGGTCGTTATTTTTCTCCAGATTTAATTTTGTTCTCTCATATATTCCCGGCACTAAGAACGTCAAGGCGGATGCTCTCTCCCAGCAATACTCTTCTGAAGAGAGATCGGAAAAGACCACCGAGCCCATCCTTCCTAAACAAAGAATCTTAGCAGCTGTGGCGTTCAAGAATCTTGAGAAGATCATCAAGTCACAAGAGAATCTTCCGACCGGTCTTGAGGTTCCAAAAGACTCTTTGTACGAAGAACCCAAATTCGTTCCTGAAATACTGGACTGGGGACATGCCGCCCGTTCGGCAGAGCATCCTGGATTCAAGAAGACGTTGGATCTCATCCGTCGCACTTTCTGGTGGCCCAATATGGTTAAAACCATTCTTGAATTTACACGGTCCTGTCCGGTATCTGCGCGTAACAAGATTCCTCGTCAGAAACCTCAGGGTCTCCTCTTACCTCTACCTATTCCGGAGCGTCCCTGGTCCCACATTTCGATGGATTTTATTGTAGAGTTGCCTAGGTCGAATGGCATGAATACCATTCTTGTGGTAGTGGATCGGTTTTCCAAGATGGCACACTTTATCCCTCTCAAAGGATTACCCTCCTCACCCGCCCTAGCTGATATTTTCTCCAAAGAGATTTTCCGTATCCATGGGATTCAAATATCCATCGTGTCTGATCGGGGCTCCCAGTTCGTCTCCAAGTTCTGGAGGAATTTCACCAAGAGACTGGGTATCTCATCTTCCTTTTCTTCCGGATATCACCCTCAATCCAACGCACAGACCGAGAGGGTTAATCAATCCCTCGAGAAATACTTAAGGTGCTTCGTCTCTAATTCTCAGGATGACTGGGCAGAATTACTTACCTGGGCTGAGTACGCCTTTAATTCTTCCAGGAATGAGTCTACCCGTGAGACCCCCTTCTTTATCAACTATGGATTCCATCCGGCTCGCCTACCCATTTCTAAAGACTCCTCTGGAGTACCAGCCGTGGACTAGCATATTGCCCTCCTACAAGACTCTTGGTCCAGAATCCAATCTGCACTACAAAAAGCATCCTTGACTTCTAAAACCCAGGCTGATCGTCACCGTCGTCCGGCACCCAACTACAAACCCGGGGACAAGGTTTGGCTATCATCCAAGAACATCCATCTCAAAACTCCTTCCCTCAAATTGGCTCCTAGGTTTCTGGGTCCCTTTTCCATCTTGGAGCAGGTAAATCCGGTTTCCTTTCGACTACAACTTCCTCGAAGCATGAGAATTCCGAATGTCTTTCACACCTCGCTTCTGAAGCCATTCATCTCCAGTAGCCTATTTCCGGACCACACTTCTAAACCAGATCCTGTGATGGTACAGGGTAATGAAGAGTACGAGATACAGGCTCTACTGGATTCCCGTCTTTCGAGAGGTAAAGTCCACTTCTTGGTCCACTGGAGAGGTTTTGGACCCGAAGAGAGGTCATGGGTACCCCTGAAAGATATTCATGCTCCAGGACTCCTCAAACGCTTCCGAAAGAAGTTTCCATCAAAACCATGGAAGGATCGTCCTGAGGCCGATCCTGAAGGGGGGGGTACTGTGAGGATTCAGGGATCGTGGCGTGCGCGCCCTGGTGCCTCTTCACCTGCGTTAACCCCCGCTGCCGTGGCGCGCGCCCCTCGCTGGCATCACTCACCTCCGGTGGCTCTGGGGGTTCCCCGCCGTCCTCTGCGTCCACGGGCACCTGCGGGATCTTCATGCTCTCACGCGGTCGCCATGTTTCCCGAGGGTGAAGATAATTGATTCACTGCTCTTGCAGTGAAAACCCGCCCCCAGCACACTAATAGGACCTCCTGCCAAAACAAGAGTCCTCACCTGCCTGCCAATCAAAGGGACCTATCCAGGATGGCTCCACGCATTCCTCCAGGCCTGCCTCCACCTCTGATTGGTCAGCCACACTTTATAATGCCTGTCCTTTCTCTCACTCATTGCTCGACATAGTTTCCACTAGGACACTACTCTGGCATTCTCTCTCTCATTCTCTCAGGTTACGACTTGGCTTGGCGGACGTCTATCTCTGGCTCTTGACCCCTGCTTGGACAACGACCTTCCGGAATTCTCCAATCCCTGACCTTGGCTAAACGGCAACGACGACGGCACTTCTACACCGGTACCGGCAAGTATTGCTAGCTAAACGTCACCTGGCCTGGCAATGCCTAAATCACCACAATCCGGACACGCTCCTTTTGCTGCGGGTGTGTGCCCATATACGTTCCTCACCACAGTAGAAGGGACGGGTCTGGTCTGCGGGCAGCACCGGCGTAACATTATGTCGAGCCCACAAGACGCAGACCAGACTGATGTGGACTCTATGATGACGGCCATGTACCAACAAATCCAGGCCTTAACGGATCAAGTGGCTCTCCTCTCCCAACAGGTACAGGACCTTTCTCTACAGGCACCACCTGCGCCTGCGCCGCCGGCGCAGTCCGATTCAACTTCCACTTTATCCTCAGCTCCGAAGATTCCGGCTCCGAGGCCCTACGCAGGGGACCCCCACGCTTGTCGTGGCTTTCTCAACCAGTGTGAGATCCAGTTCGAGATGGCTCAGCAGCTGTATGCTACTGGCCGGAAAAAGGTAGCCTATGTATATAGTCTTCTCACAGGTAATGCACTGGCATGGGCCTCCCCGATCTGGGAACTACGCCCAGATATTACCCGAGATTACGCAGCCTTCAGACGAGACTTTCGACAGGTCTTCGATACCCCCGCACGACAAGAGACTGCTTCTGATTCCCTGCTGGAGCTTACACAGGGACGTCGGCCTGTGGCCCAATACGCCTTGGAATTCAGAACCATAGCAGCTGAGACTCGTTGGGGTCAGGAGGCCTTAGTCTCCGTCTTCTGGAAAGGCTTATCGGACTCCCTGAAGGATGAACTTGCTTCTCAACCCAGGCCAGAACTGCTGGAGGACCTCATCACCCTGGCCATTCGTATAGACCAGCGTCTTCAGGTACGCCGCGCTCAGCGTCAGTAACCCCGGTCTACGCCTTTCCGTGCTCCCTTTTCCAGGTCCTCTACTACCCAGAGACCCGTTTTCTCTCCGCTGCCGGCGCTGGAGGCCCCCGAGCCGATGCAACTCGGAGTCCAGCAACCTCGGGTACCGTTACGACAACTTCGCTCTACTGGAGAGTCGTGCCATCATTGCGGAACTTCTGAGCAGCGCACTCGTAACAATCCACCATCTCCGGGAAACGACCAAACCCAGTGAGTACGAAGGGGCGCTCCCTGGGTGCTAATTCTCCTTGTCCCCCATCCAGAAGGGAACTTCCTAAAAGATTGACCATTCCCGTTTCCCTTTCTGGTCCGGCCTTCCGCACCTCCACAGCAGCATTTATCGATTCCGGCGCAGGAGGGAACTTCATGGATCAGACCTTTTCTGAACAAAATCAGATTCCACTTTCCAAAAAGAACTCCCCCGTTGCCTTGGTCGGGATTGATAATCGGCCTCTCACTCCGGCTTATATCTCCTTGGAGACCGGACCTATCACCCTTTCTACTCATTCTCACAAAGAGACTCTGGGCTTTGACGATTCATGCCCCGGGAACACCGATCACGCTCGGCTTGCCCTGGTTACAGAAGCACAATCCGCTCATCGATTGGGTATCCCCTAATCCTATTGACTGGAGGTCAAGGTCAGAGGAGTCTTCTTTGTCTACCGAACGACCATCTTTTCTATTAGCTAACACATCCAGTCCTCTGAGGGAGTTACCTTCTTTGTACGCGGGATTTTTGGATGTTTTTAGCAAGACACAGTCTGAGCTCCTACCCCCTCACCGTTCCTACGATTATCCGATTGACCTGGTACCTGGATATACCTTGCCAAAGGCCAAATCTTACCCTCTCTCGTTGCCCGAGACGGAAGCTATGGACGAATATATTCGTGAGAATCTTAAGCGGGGCTTCATACGTCATTCCAACTCCCCTGCGGGGGCCGGATTCTTCTTTGTCAAGAAAAAGGATGGTACTCTTAGACCATGTATTGATTACCGGGGTCTGAATCAGATTACGGTGAAGAAACGCTATCCACTCCCACTCATCTCCGAACTCTTTGATAGACTTCAGGGGGCCAACCTCTTTACTAAACTTGACCTTCGTGGGGCATATAACCTCGTCCGCATCCGTGAGGGCGATGAATGGAAGACTGCCTTCAACACCCGTAGCGGACACTACGAATACCTAGTGATGCCCTTCAGTTTGTGCAATGCACCAGCAGTTTTTCAGGACTTCATCAATGACATTTTTCGGGACGTTCTCAATCGCTTTGTCATTGTCTACCTGGATGACATCCTTATTTTTTCTCAAAACTTACAGGACTATATCATCCATACGACGTTTGTGCTTTCACGCTTCCGAGAGAATCGGTTGTTTGCTAAAATGGAGAAATGCATTTTTCACCAGTCTACCACTTCCTTTCTCGGATACATCATCTCCAACAGAGGCTTGGCCATGGACCCAGAGAAACTGAAAGCCATCGTGGATTGGCCGCAACCCACTTCCCTCAAATCTATTCAACGTTTTTTTAGGTTTTTCCAACTATTACCGGAAGTTTATCCGTAACTTTCTACCATTGTCGCCCCTATCACGGCACTGACCCAAAAAGGTGCAGATCCTTCATCTTGGTCTCCTGAGGCAGTCACGGCATTCGAAACGCTGAAACAAGCTTTTGTCTCTGCTCCCATCCTTCGACACCCAGACACTAATTTCCCATTCACCCAAGAGGTTGACGCTTCGGACTGTGGGGCTGGTGCGGTTCTGTCTCAGAAATTTTCTTCCCAGGATAAACTTCATCCTTGCGGGTTTTTCTCCAAAAAGTTTTCTTCTGCAGAGAGAAATTATGACGTGGGCAATAGGGAACTTTTGGCCGTCAAGTTGGCCCTTCAAGAATGGAGGCATCTTCTGGAGGGGTCTAAAGAGCCATTCACTATTCTCACGGACCATAAAAACTTATTATACATTGAGAATGCCCATCGTCTAGGTCCTCGCCAAGCCCGCTGGTCGTTATTTTTCTCCAGATTTAATTTTGTTCTCTCATATATTCCCGGCACTAAGAACGTCAAGGCGGATGCTCTCTCCCAGCAATACTCTTCTGAAGAGAGATCGGAAAAGACCACCGAGCCCATCCTTCCTAAACAAAGAATCTTAGCAGCTGTGGCGTTCAAGAATCTTGAGAAGATCATCAAGTCACAAGAGAATCTTCCGACCGGTCTTGAGGTTCCAAAAGACTCTTTGTACGAAGAACCCAAATTCGTTCCTGAAATACTGGACTGGGGACATGCCGCCCGTTCGGCAGAGCATCCTGGATTCAAGAAGACGTTGGATCTCATCCGTCGCACTTTCTGGTGGCCCAATATGGTTAAAACCATTCTTGAATTTACACGGTCCTGTCCGGTATCTGCGCGTAACAAGATTCCTCGTCAGAAACCTCAGGGTCTCCTCTTACCTCTACCTATTCCGGAGCGTCCCTGGTCCCACATTTCGATGGATTTTATTGTGGAGTTGCCTAGGTCGAATGGCATGAATACCATTCTTGTGGTAGTGGATCGGTTTTCCAAGATGGCACACTTTATCCCTCTCAAAGGATTACCCTCCTCACCCGCCCTAGCTGATATTTTCTCCAAAGAGATTTTCCGTATCCATGGGATTCCCATATCCATCGTGTCTGATCGGGGCTCCCAGTTCGTCTCCAAGTTCTGGAGGAATTTCACCAAGAGACTGGGTATCTCATCTTCCTTTTCTTCCGGATATCACCCTCAATCCAACGCACAGACCGAGAGGGTTAATCAATCCCTCGAGAAATACTTAAGGTGCTTCGTCTCTAATTCTCAGGATGACTGGGCAGAATTACTTACCTGGGCTGAGTACGCCTTTAATTCTTCCAGGAATGAGTCTACCCGTGAGACCCCCTTCTTTATCAACTATGGATTCCATCCGGCTCGCCTACCCATTTCTAAAGACTCCTCTGGAGTACCAGCCGTGGACTAGCATATTGCCCTCCTACAAGACTCTTGGTCCAGAATCCAATCTGCACTACAAAAAGCATCCTTGACTTCTAAAACCCAGGCTGATCGTCACCGTCGTCCGGCACCCAACTACAAACCCGGGGACAAGGTTTGGCTATCATCCAAGAACATCCATCTCAAAACTCCTTCCCTCAAATTGGCTCCTAGGTTTCTGGGTCCCTTTTCCATCTTGGAGCAGGTAAATCCGGTTTCCTTTCGACTACAACTTCCTCGAAGCATGAGAATTCCGAATGTCTTTCACACCTCGCTTCTGAAGCCATTCATCTCCAGTAGCCTATTTCCGGACCACACTTCTAAACCAGATCCTGTGATGGTACAGGGTAACGAAGAGTACGAGATACAGGCTCTACTGGATTCCCGTCTTTCGAGAGGTAAAGTCCACTTCTTGGTCCACTGGAGAGGTTTTGGACCCGAAGAGAGGTCATGGGTACCCCTGAAAGATATTCATGCTCCAGGACTCCTCAAACGCTTCCGAAAGAAGTTTCCATCAAAACCATGGAAGGATCGTCCTGAGGCCGATCCTGAAGGGGGGGGGTACTGTGAGGATTCAGGGATCGTGGCGTGCGCGCCCTGGTGCCTCTTCACCTGCGTTAACCCCCGCTGCCGTGGCGCGCGCCCCTCGCTGGCGTCACTCACCTCCGGTGGCTCTGGGGGTTCCCCGCCGTCCTCTGCGTCCACGGGCACCTGCGGGATCTTCATGCTCTCACGCGGTCGCCATGTTTCCCGAGGGTGAAGATAATTGATTCACTGCTCTTGCAGTGAAAACCCGCCCCCAGCACACTAATAGGACCTCCTGCCAAAACAAGAGTCCTCACCTGCCTGCCAATCAAAGGGACCTATCCAGGATGGCTCCACGCATTCCTCCAGGCCTGCCTCCACCTCTGATTGGTCAGCCACACTTTATAATGCCTGTCCTTTCTCTCACTCATTGCTCGACATAGTTTCCACTAGGACACTACTCTGGCATTATCTCTCTCATTCTCTCAGGTTACGACTTGGCTTGGCGGACGTCTATCTCTGGCTCTTGACCCCTGCTTGGACAACGACCTTCCGGAATTCTCCAATCCCTGACCTTGGCTAAACGGCAACGACGACGGCACTTCTACACCGGTACCGGCAAGTATTGCTAGCTAAACGTCACCTGGCCTGGCAACGCCTAAATCACCACACTCCGGACACGCTCCTTTTGCTGCGGGTGCGTGCCCATATACGTTCCTCACCTCAGTAGAAGGGACGGGTCTGGTCTGCGGGCAGCACCGGCGTAACAGTACCGCAGCGGGCGGAGAAGAGGATTCCACCTGGGAGGATCTCCATTGTACGGGAAACTCGGCAGTCCAATCAATGATAGGATTGTGTAGTTGCAGCCATGGTAAACCCAGGATGATTTGAACCGAAGGGGAATGGATGACATCAAAAGAAATGAGCTCTAAATGTCTATCCTTCATAGAAAGCTCAATAGGAAGTGTCTCCAAAGAAATAAAGGCTGGCTGCAGGGGTCGTCCATCGATAGCCTCCAATTCGACTGGAAAGGCCTTCTTCCGGAGTGGAATATTGTGCTGGACAGCAAAATCCTGGTTAATGAAATTCCCTCCGGAGCCAGAGTCAAGGAAGGCCAGAGCGGGAGTTTGGGTGCTGGCATACTTGAGAAGAACAGGCAGTAGGAGGCATTTTGGAAGGACCTGTGCGGAAGAGGGAACAGAAGAGATGGTACCCAGAGAGATTCCCTCGTACCTCATTGGGCGTTGGCGTTTCCCGGCCTCAAGGGACAACGCAGCAGGATGTGCCCAGAAGATCCACAATAGAAGCACAGGTCTTCGTTTCTCCGACGTACTCTCTCCATGGAAGGAAGTAGATGACTGTCCAGTTGCATGGGTTCCGGAGCTTCCAATGCTGGTAGAACAGGAGCAGGAGACCTGGAACTAGAAGATAAAAAAACAGAAGGACGAAGACGTTGACGTTCAGCCCGCCTCTCCAGAAGTCTTTGATCCACTCTGATGCACAAAGCGATTAGGGCCTCCAGTGAGGATGGCCTTTTACGAGCCGCCAGCTCGTCCTTTAAGGATTCCGAAAGTCCCTGCCAGAACACTGCGGAGAGTGCCCCATCGTTCCAATCAGTCTCAGCCGCGATAGTCCGGAACTCCAGAGCGTAATGTGCCACTGATCTCCGACCCTGCGTAATGTGAAACAAGGAGGAAGCAGCCATATCACTACGTCCCGGGGTGTCAAAGACTAAACGGAAATCTTTTTTAAAGTTAGGGAAGTTGTAGGTGAGTTCAGGCTTCAGCTCCCAGATAGCTGAAGCCCAGGCCAGGGCGTCCCCAGTAAGAAGGGAGAAAACATAAGCTACTTTGGTACGATCCATGGGGAAGCGAGAGGGTGACAGTTCGAATTATATCTCGCACAGATTTAAAAAACCACGGCATCCAAGTGGGTCCCCCATATTTATTGGGCGAAGAGATTCGTAACTCCGAAGGGCCCGTTCCTTCACGGGAGACAGTGGGAGGGATAACGGAGCTGGAGACATTAAGCTGGGGAATCTGAGAGGTTAGGGTAGCAACGTGTTGGTTAAGTGCATTAACCTGGTTGTCCAAAAAGGTAAAGTGTTTGGAGATGGTGGTTAGGGTATCTTCCACCTCAGGGGGGTCTCGGTCTGTTGTGCTCTGCATAATGTAACGCTCGGCCTGCCCACAAGCCAGACGAGACCCCGGGACTGAGGTGGAAAGGGATAATACCACACACCTAACAGTAAACGGGGGCAAGGCCAGAGTGTGGAAGTAGCGTAGATGGTCCGGTTAACAACAATAGAAAGAGTACCGTACTTGCCAACTCCAGCGGTGGTAGGTATAGTCCGTAAGCCAATGGTCGTGGAATGGAGAGAGCAGCGTAGTTGAGTGTCCGTAAGCCTGGGTCGTGGAGTGGAGAGAGCAGCGAAGTAGATTGTCCGTAAGCCGTGTCCAAGGGATATAGAAGTCTGCAAGGTAAAGAGTCCAACGCCAAGTCCAAGGGTACCAGAGAGCAGCATAAACGAAGTCCAAAGCCAAAGGTCAATATCCAGGGAGTTCAGCAGAATATCCAGGAACAGGAACAGGGATTGAAAGACAAAAGGGGCCAGGCAACAGCAGACAGCACCAAGGTAGAGAAGCTATGCAGAGCAAGGAGGTAATGGTGAGGGGAGACTAAATAGGGGGTTGGGACCTATCAGAGGAAGGGGAGGAACGGAGGAGTGGTCTGAGGAAAGACCTGATAGGAGGGAAGTGTTTGGGAAGCTGGAGCCTATCGGAGCAAGGGGAGGAATGGAGCGGCCCGGGGAAGGACCTGATAGGGGAAAGGTGTCTGGGTAGCGGGGGCCTGGCACAGCAAGGGGAGGAGCGGCCCAGGGAAGAGCCTGATGAGAGAGAAGGGCCTGGGGGGTCGGACCTGACGGGGAAGAGGCAGGGAAGCGCGTGGAGTGTGTGCCGCGTCATGGGGGGCGGAGTCAGGCGCGCGGCGCTAGTAAATGGCAGCCTGGGTCCGTGCGCGCCACCCGGAAGAGTGGGGGCAGCGGGAGAGGGAGCCGCAAGGAGCGAGGTACGCCGCTGGGGAGCCTGGGCGGCATGTAAGAGAGGTAAGGAGGCACTGGCAGCGGGTATACCCGCAGCGCGGATCCTTACAGGCTTTAGGGTGAAGAACCAACCCACCATCGGCAGGAGCGATGTAGAATTCTGCAAGCGATGGATTGCCATCTTAAACAATTCGATTTGATGATCTTGGTCATTGACTAATCGAGTAAAGAAATTGCCAAGCTGAAGAGAGATATTGATCTTATTGACACCCAGCATCGAGAGACCCTAGCGGCTGATACGGGCACGGATTGGATTAACAAGATTCAAACCACGGTGGACACATATCGGGACAATTTGATCAAATTCAAAAAAGAGAAGCTCCGGCAGGTAACTGGTGATTACAAAGTATACCGGTGGCTTCTTGGTCTGGGTGAGACTAAGGGTGCCAGAAGTGGACAGCAACGCCGGTACCAAGCACGGTCCAAACGTGGTGGCACTGCCAAACTAGGATATAGCACCAGTGACACGGATCAATCCGATGCACGAGACAACGCATCTATGGAGCCTTTTTTAGGGTCAGGCGACGGGGGACGGGCCAGGATACCTCCACACGGTCCAATACAGGAGAGGGGCCGGAGATTGGCGATATCCCGTGCGCGAAGGCAAATCGACAAGGGGATCCAAGACGCAGCCGGTGAGACGGTGATATACAACTATACTCTGACCGTTGCGGAGAGAAGCGTCCTACAAAAAGGTCTATCCTTTGTGCCCACCCACACGCAGGATGCTTTTAAATGGGAGGTGGATATGTACAGACTACACAGGCACTTGAAGCTGAAGGATTTCTTCTCCAAGAGCAATACAGCTGATCCAACCAGTGGCACTATTATTAATCCATTTAAACCCAAGAGTACCTTCGATCCTCATTCCACTAATCCGAATATTGCCACATTCATGAATCTAGTTACTAGGGATTCTCGTAACATCTTGAAGAACCGGAAGACCAGTTTCTATAATTTGTCCAGAGATGAGCGAACATCCCTCAAAACATTACGGGACAATAGAGAGATCATGGTGAGGGCTGCGGACAAAGGTGGTGGGATAGTTGTTCTCAACTATAATTATTACAAAAATGAGATTGAACAACAACTTTCGGTGGCACACCACTACAGACGATTACCTGGAGATCCGACGGTAGCGTATAAAAGGGAAATTGATGGCATCATCCAACTTGGACTGAACAACACTTGGATATCAGAAGAAACAAGTAAATTCCTGACGCAAGATTATCCAGTGATGCCAGTGCTATATACTCTCCCAAAGATACACAAGAGCAGTGTTGTGCCTCCGGGTAGACGTATCATCTCGGCTCGGGGGGTCATTATGCCACTCTCTCTCATAATTTGTGGATTTCTACATGCAGCCTTTGGTAGCCAAGATGGGTTAATATATCAAAGACACTATGGATTTTATCAAGCAAATTAGTGACCTTTCTGTTGATACAACAGACCTCATATTTGTCATTTTGGATGTGTCCAGTCTATATACTAACATCCCCCATGTTGAAGGCCTAGAAGCTGTGCGTATGAAGTTTGAAGAGTTTGGTGTACAACAAGGTCCCCCTGTAGAATTCCTGATGCTCATCATTGAGGTTATCCTGCACAAAAATTTCTTCAGATTTGAGAAACAGCATTATTTACAGCTAACTGGGATGGCCATGGGTTCAAACATGGCGCCTTCCTACGCGAATCTGTTCATGGACCTATATGAGCGAATGCACATTCTACACGATGGTACCTATGGACAACACATTGTCAAATATCTCCGCTATATTGATGATGTCTTTATCTTGTGGGATGGCAGTGAGGAAGAATTGATAGCGTTTGTGTCTGCTCTGAACGAGATTCCATCTACAATACGCTTCACCCTTAACTACAATACCTAAGAAATTGCCTTCCTCGATTGTGTATAAATCTGGTGGGTTGTTGGCCACCAAACTCTATCGAAAGAGCACTGACAAAAATTCACTACTGTGTGCTGCTAGCCATCACCCACTGCCATTAAAGAAGGGCCTTCCCTATTCCCAACTCTTGAGAGTTAAGAGGATTACGACTGATGCGGAGGAGGCACAGAGGGCCCTCATACTGATGGCTGCACGCTTCCAGGAGAGGGGTTATTGTGCTAAGGACATCCAGTTCGCTTTACAGAAGGTTGCACAAATTGACAGGAGTGTGTTATTGACACCAGTGCCCAACAAACAGGTCACTAACAGATTCAATATTGTCAGCACCTTCAGCACAGCCTCAAATGAGATTAAGCGTAGTATCCGGGACAACTGGCGCATCTTGGCAAATGACGAGAAGATTGGTGCGTGTGCCAAAGAACCACCGTTGTTCTGTTTTCGGTGAGGCCCCAGTATTGGTGACATGGTTACTGGCTCTGATCCCATAGAAAAATATGCTGTCCCCAAAACCTGGTTGGCCAAGAAACCCGGCTCGTATCGGTGCCACAGCTGTACTAATTGCCAGTTCATGCAGCAGGGCCCGAGCTACAACCACCCGCACACGGGTATATCTATTAAAATCAAGCAAGCACTCAACTGCGAATCCAAATTTGTGGTTTACTACATCAGATGTCCCTGTGGACTCCTGTACATTGGCAAGACTGTGAGGATGCTGAAGGAGCGGATGGCCATACATCGCACTATTATCAGGAAAGCTCTAACGTGTGGGGTCGATGACATGGATTTAAAATTTCTCCCCTTTGCTAGACACTTTAAAGAACAGAGACATTCCTTGGCCACGCTCAGATGCATGAATATTTTTCAGGTCCCTGTACCCACACAGGTTGGTGACAGGGGCAAAATCTTTTTACAACAGGAGGCCAGACTAATTTATGAACTACGGACATTGTTACCTGGTGGCCTTAATGAGGAGTTAAAGTTGGAGTGTTTTCTCTGATTTTTCTCTATTGCTTATATCTGCATGTGTCTGTAGGATCATCTTTATTTATTATTTTTAGCCCCCTGTGATTTTAAATGTTCACCATAGTTTCACTTCCCTAGCACATTATTCACCTCCCTTGCTTTTTATGTATGAAGATGCATCTACACGTTTTAGACTTGCCCCTCCCTACCATATATACCCGTTCTGGTTTTTAATAGCTAGTAGCTTCATTATTAGTCATGTTGACACTTGTTATTCTCCCTGACGGGGCCGGCGATCGCGGTGTTGTGCCTGATGCTTATAATTACTAATGCGCATGTGCAAGCTGTTCGCTGGCGTCTGAGGTTGCCAGGGTTACTAGAGACGCGACCTGTCTCCTGATCCAGCACACACCTGCGTCTCCTGCAATGGCTCCCTGGCTTACAGCATGTATTGACGCGCATGCGCAGTGGGTTATGCGCTGCGGACACCGGCTCCAGTCGTCACGGGCCGTTCTGATTGCAGCATTGAATTCCATCCGGTTGCAAATCTGGAGGGAATTACTCCTGTACAGGTATTGGTTAGAGGTACGGGACAGACAGGTGTGGTGCATCTTGATGCTGATTGGTGTATTTTGTTTGTGGTGCACTCTGGGTGGGGGTATATATGTTGGTCACTCACACTTGTTTTTTGCACGGCCCTGAGGAAGGTCTCCCTGTGGGACCGAAACGTTGGCTTTCGTGTAACTGTTTTTTTTTTTTTAATACAATTACCTTTTGGATTACTCCTTGCTGTATGTTGTCTCCTTTACCGGTTCTTGGACTGGTAACTATACTGTGTGTTCTCCTATGGGACCAGCCTCTGCCTTATGTTGTACACCAGTGTGCTGACTGTCTCTGCGTTAATATATATATATATATATATATATACATATATATATATGTATGTATAACATTTATTTATATATGTGTGAGTGAGTTTGTCTCTGTGTGTGTCTGTCTGTGTGTCCTAGCAATAAAGCCTTAGAAATAAAGCGGATCGCGCTATAACGGGGTTGAGCTGTATTTGTTATTCTCGTGAATCGTTGTCAGATCCATGAAATCTCTATATTAAGTACATTTATACAGACATGCACTATCTTTCTGGCCACACCCTCTGGCGTTGTCCAGAACACTAAGGATTTTTTTAAATGTTATATTCAAATGTTTCTTGATTATTCTACTGTCTACATAGTGGACAGACAGAGCCCCTGTAGATAGCACTCTGTTCCTGTATGAACTGGTGATTTATTTAAAATAACTTTATTAATTGACAATATCGTTAAAATATTGGGGTTTAAAACAATGATTAAATGATGCCAAGTGTGGCTAACTCTATGGATAGGTGTATCCAGAGGAGTATACAATGGTTTATTAATGCCCAGTGTTAGGGTAATTCACTGGCCCTAGTGTTCCTCATATGGAGAGAATGGGCTAGAGTTCTTGTAATGAAAGTAGCGGCTGTGTGGACCACAGATGTAGTGCCCCAGTATTGAAATACTAGTAGGTGCACTAGTTGATTGGACCTGTACTTAGCTGCTTTTGGGCTGCAGCTATTGGTACATTATAGACTTGTGTATACAGATCTAGGTCTATGTGCACCTATTATGAGTTTTTAATACCAGCATGTGTGGGTGGTGGTATTTAAATACAAGTGTGTGATACTTAACACGTGTACATCCCAAGTGTGTAATAACAGGGCTAGAATAGACACTAGTATTAGTTTTGCAATACTGGTAAGTTAGTGGCACTGCTGTAAATTCTGTATATTCATATACCTAATTAACAGCTGAGTACTGCTCCTTTTAGGGTATTAATATCGGTCTATTATGAAAGACCTTTCCCTAGTTGGTGTAGTGCTCTTCATATGTGGTAATGGTCTGGCACTCCAGAGGTTAATTGCTGGATTGGTTGCCGTTTTGCTCAATGTGTATGCCCCTTTAAGCTAAATGCTGTGTTTGGGGATTAGCATTCAGGCTTCCTGCATTTGTACTGTGATTTACTGCCAGATATTCTCTGTGCTTTACTGATGTGTGACTGCTAAGATCGTAGGATCTTTCAGCAGTCCATTACTGTGCACGGGCTGAGACACGCTGACTCTTTGAATCTCTCTGAGTCAGTGTACATGAACTCTGGCTCTGCTCGTGCACGTGGTCACGTGTTTGCCGACGCGCGCGTTTCGCGAGTGCTTTGTCAAGGCTAAGGTAATCAGAAGGTTTCCTATGTCTTTGAAGGTTATTTATAGCACTTGGATTAACCTGTAGTGACCCCATTCACTTTTAGCGCATGCTCACTGTGTGGCTGGTAATGGATAGGGATTCAGACCAGCACTATGTCTCCTTTGATGTACGAGACTGTGAATAGCTGTGGCATGTTGCTGTTAATTTATTATATATGTTGCAGTATGCTGTGTTAACTGTTTGTCATCTCAAATTTGCTACTGATAACTATCACTGTTGATTCTGTTGACTCTGCCATTCAATACACATACACAGAAAACTACTAAAATAAAATAGAAGCAAAATAAGTAATAAACCAGTCAAAGATAAACATCAGTAAAATCATTTATTATTGAAATATAAAGAAACAGAATTATGGTGTCTCAACAGTGATAGTTATCAGTAGCAAATTTGAGATGACAAACAGTTAACACAGCATACTGCAACATATATAATAAATTAACAGCAACATGCCACAGCTATTCACAGTCTCGTACATCAAAGGAGACATAGTGCTGGTCTGAATCCCTATCCATTACCAGCCACACAGTGAGCATGTGCTAAAAGTGAATGGGGTCACTACAGGTTAATCCAAGTGCTATAAATAACCTTCAAAGACATAGGAAACCTTCTGATTACCTTAGCCTTGACAAAGCACTCGCGAAACGCGCGCGTCGGCAAACACGTGACCACGTGCACGAGCAGAGCCAGAGTTCATGTACACTGACTCAGAGAGATTCAAAGAGTCAGCGTGTCTCAGCCCGTGCACAGTAATGGACTGCTGAAAGATCCTACGATCTTAGCAGTCACACATCAGTAAAGCACAGAGAATATCTGGCAGTAAATCACAGTACAAATGCAGGAAGCCTGAATGCTAATCCCCAAACACAGCATTTAGCTTAAAGGGGCATACACATTGAGCAAAACGGCAACCAATCAAGCAATTAACCTCTGGAGTGCCAGACCATTACCACATATGAAGAGCACTACACCAACTAGGGAAAGGTCTTTCATAATAGACCGATATTAATACCCTAAAAGGAGCAGTACTCAGCTGTTAATTAGGTATATGAATATACAGAATTTACAGCAGTGCCACTAACTTACCAGTATTGCAAAACTAATACTACAGTAGTGTCTATTCTAGCCCTGTTATTACACACTTGGGATGAACACGTGTTAAGTATCACACACTTGTATTTAAATACCACCACCCACACATGCTGGTGTTAAAAACTCATAATAGGTGCACATAGACCTAGATCTGTATACACAAGTCTATAATGTACCAATAGCTGCAGCCCAAAAGCAGCTAAGTACAGGTCCAATCAACTAGTGCACCTACTAGTATTTCAATACTGGGGCACTACATCTGTGGTCCACACAGCCGCTACTTTCATTACAAGAACTCTAGCCCATTCTCTCCATATGAGGAACACTAGGGCCAGTGAATTACCCTAACACTGGGCATTAATAAACCATTGTATACTCCTCTGGATACACCTATCCATAGAGTTAGCCACACTTGGCATCATTTAATCATTGTTTTAAACCCCAATATTTTAACGATATTGTCAATTAATAAAGTTATTTTAAATAAATCACCAGTTCATACAGAAACAGAGTGCTATCTACAGGGGCTCTGTCTGTCCACTATGTATTAAGTTATACGCCCTTTGCAGCACCAGTTTCATTGTTCTATAGTAAAGCTGAAGCGGGGGTAAACATACGTATAAACTTATTCTACTGTCTGAAAGATTTTTGACTTCAGGCTCCAATCACTCCATTTTCCAAAACAGGCTTTGGCCCCAGATAACCTTACTTTTAGACAAACATTTGAACCAGGCCAGGTTGCCGAACCCTAATAAAACAAAACTTGTAACTCAAGTTAACTGTTTATATGCCAGTTTATTAAAATACTGAATATGTTCTGGCCTTATCATGACAATGATTTACAGTAAAAAGAGAATTGAGTTTTGAAATAATCCTATCTAGCATGAATTACTGTATGTGACACAGAAGTGAAAGGAGTCAATGCTGCTTGACCCTTTGGCCCACCTAATCTAACCACGACCTCTATCATACTGTTAGCCGGGGTGTAGCCATAGCCCGGGCATCCCGTACAAAAAGCCAGAGGGCCCGCATTCTTGGGGGGCCTGCTCTCTAGCATATTTTTTGCGGCTGCGGAAGCGAGACTGGCACTTGGCTGCTGCGATTGGCTAGGCCACTGTCTATTAGTCTCTTTGGTCTCCGTATTTCCGCCTCTACTTAGGGTTTTATTTTGTGTAACTACATAATGCATTGTAAAATGAAGCACATAGCAAATATAAAGAAATCTTCACCCTTTCATGCAGGATGCAGTATAGAGATCCAAAAGCGACTCTCTCAAACACTAGGCGTGTACTTTCCAGATTAGGGGAAACACACACTGCCATCATCTGAAGCAAACCGGGATGATGCAGTTTACTGTGAAAGGAAGATGAAATATAGCAGTAATACACAAATGATACATGTATATCAACAAGTAAAACAATAAAGCACTGATGAGAAAACTGTTCCTTTGTATTGTGTTTAAGGGCTCAGTGCAACAGTTATAATCTGAAGATAGGCACATATTGATAAAAATAGGTGATGCAGTCTTCAAATGTTTACGTTTATTCGAGGAATATGTAAAAATTTCAAATTGCAAACAACTAGTGAAAAAGTGTTACCATAAGAAAATTAGCAAAGAAAGAAAGTGAATAGTACAATAATGTTACTATTTTTGCCAATGTTTTGCAAGGGTGAGCCTTTGACTGCATAATTTCTTGTAGAGTGCATGTAAAACTACTTGGGGCATATTAATAAACTCAAACGTGAGGTTTTCAGCTTTCATCAGTGACATTATGATGACACTTGATATAGTTATGTCAAAAACGTACATAATTCATTATTTTCATGGTTCCTTGTCCTTTTTCCATGTAATTAATTTGCTATGTCTAAATTTGGGTTGTATTAATCTGTCTAAACAAACCAGAAAAAAACATTACCTCATATATTCCTGTTCAGCAATTAGCAGGTCAGCAAATCGCATCTTACTGCAGTTTTGATGACTTAAAAGATTCAGTTCTTTGACTGTTACTCTGGTTCCACCCCACATTAAACTGTAAAGAGTTAACAAAAAATACAGCATTTGTTTATGGATTTACTAAGATAATATTGTATTATTTCAAATTTTCTGCTAAAAAATTTAGGACAGTATAATCACTGTCATATTCTTAGAGCTTTTCTGGAATTGGAAAGCTGCGTGCAGACAAATACATCTTTAACCCTTTGGGTGCCCTCTAGATGTAGCTACTACGTCATAGGCTCTGACACTTCGAGGGCTCCATAACGTAGCTAGCTCATAATGTAGCTGCTCATTTTTGTAGGGGGAATCGTGTTCTGTGCTTCTGTGGATCACATTCCGTCATCAGTGACTGAGCGAACATAGTGATCGCAAGTGCCGGAAAGGCCGCGGCACTCTGATCCCCATAACATCCCATTAGTCAGATGCAAACAAAGAATGTTTAACTATGCAGGTATCCTGTCTTCTCTGGAATAAACCACTGGCTCAGAAAGCTCCCTGTTAGTAGCAAAGCTGGTGGCACATTTGCAGCCTGATTTACTATATCTGATTCCTCTGGCATAAGATGGAAGTCAGTACAACTTTGTACTGATTTAATGCAGAGGCTCAAACAGAAAAATGTCCTTCCCTGAAAACATGATTGTGATGCTCTGTACGGTGATTTTAAGGGGTCTATTTATCAAAACTGCACGTCTGCAAAACGGAGGCAAAATTGGAGCAAAATACAGCAGCAGATTTATCAAAGAAAATGATTGCCGTTGACAGCAATATTTAATAAAAATAGTGTCATTGTTTTGCCCCAGTAAGACATGGGGGCTGTCACGGGAGACCAGGACAATAACACCAGGGATCAGTACACAAGACAGAACTACAGAGTTGAACAAAAGTAAATTTATTGGAAAAAGATTCCACAAACTTCCAGTACATAAAAACACACACACACAAACTCTTCCAACTGGGGTAACAACAAAGTCCTAGGTACGGGGACCTTCGCCCGGAAGCTTAACCCAATAATCATTTTCAACTTGCGCCGGTTTCCTCAGTAGTATGGGCAGCACTGCCTTGCTCTCCGCTACCTAGCAGTTTTAAATTCCCCACCGTTGCTTCACTCCAAACAGCTAAGGCTGACACTGCACACACAGACCGCAGCTCCACCGGATGCTCCAGACCCCTGCACTGGGTCTCCTTGGTTACCTTCTGCTGACTCCCTGTCAGCTCTTTCAGCGGTCAGCACACAGCCTTCAAAAAGGCTATCAGGTCCAGAATGACTCAGTTGAAGCTCTGGGTAGGAACAATAGTCCTGGTCTTTGCACACGGCTCCGGACCCAATTGATGAGATTACTACGGTTGAAGGTGGCCTAGGAAGCCCCAAATCGCATTCCCAAATAGGGTAATTCCTATCCTTTAACATATTCCACAAGATGTAGGCAGATACAGAACAATGCCCACACAATTTCGTTCCAGTCATACAATACAGATATAGCCCAAGGGATTACAGCTTTCTTGCAGAGTAAGTCCACTCAGCGGTAGTCGACCTCTCCCTGGTTCCTCAACAATGGGCCTAATCCCATCACAGTTTCCAGGCCTACAATGCCAAATTCTGATGTGATTCCAGCTCCTTTTGGAAGAGAGTTAACCCCTGCAGGTACACCCTCTTGAACAGAGCTGTACATCACTGTTCTACATACTTTAAAAATAACATATATAGGACCAGTAAAAAAAATGTACATACATACAGTAAATATATCATATCATTGACAGGTAGGGGTAGGCTTAACCTCTATTTAAGAGAAGCCAAATCTACCCCTACCGTCACACAGGCCTATGTACTAAACGGCTATTTTGGTGCACGGACATCTCATTTTACATTGCGCTTGTGTGCGAATACAGCTCAACCCCCTTATAACGCTGTGCTCGGGATCCAAAGAATCACATCGCACTATAAGCGGATCGCGTTATAAATAATGTCAAATTGTATGCATTGTACAATAAATTATTTAAGATACCTTTAATCGTGTTGTAAAGTATTCATAAATACAATCATTGGGAGCCACACTTGCATCGTGTTATAAGCGGATTCGCATTGTAACGGATCGCGTTATAACGGGGTTGAGCTGTACTGCTGCGGCAGAGTTTATTCGAGCATTTGCCCGTTCTCTGCCGCAGCAGTAGCCTGGCGCGCGCCCGAGAGTGACGGGCGCGCGCCGAAGCAGCGGAAGAGCGCCCTCCGATCGGGGCGCTCTCCCTACCGCTGCCGGGTCCCCCGGAACCCCCTGCCGCTGTTCCGCGATCGCGGGACACCAGGGCTCCCTCGGGGAGCCCCTGGACGCGCGTGCAGGGGGCGCACGCTCCCGAAGACGCGTGACCGCGGAGGGGCGGCCACTAGCAAGCCGGGAGATTTCCCGGCTTGCGGTACCGACCACACTCGAATAAAGTGTGTCGGTACTGTATGTACTAATCTGAAATTAATCAATCTGCTGCAGTGTAAAAAAATTATTTCCCCCCCCAGTTTTTGGGGGTGTGACAGAAACCAGGGGATGGTAATAAATTCCGTATATATGGCTCCCAGGATACTAGACAGTTTCTATCCTGTTTGGCCTGGGAGTGCAGCCTTATAATACATACACTCCATCCCACAGTTTGGCAAGCGCTGGAACTGAGGGATGAGAGATCCAGACCAGAGTTTGTCTGCTGCCTGATTTCTGTCACCTGTCATGCTAATTAGGAATCAGGTATGAAAGACTGATTTCCTGTTTGCTCTGGTCCCCACAAGAGCCAGGAGGCTGGAAGGCTGCTGGACTACAGAGGGGAGAAGCCTCTTCCCCAAACAGGTTCAATCTTTCTGTTCATTTGTGTAAGACTGCAAAAGTACCGTGTTTTGATGTTGGAAGTGGAAAAGCCACTTCGAACCCTGAGTCAGGGATATCTAAGTTAAGTTATCGCTCAGGTGAGCAGCTTTTGTTTTTGATCTGTTTTCTGTTGTATGCACTGTGGCAGTCTCAGTGCCTGGGACTGAATAAACCAGGCATAGCCTGTTTAAAGGAACAGTACGTGACGCCTCATCATTTAACCTACCCTAAAAGACCGTGTTCTAAACAGTCCCGGACAAACGACGGAGCCCCGGAGTAAGCCGTTTGTCACATATGGTGGAGAATGCGGGCAGAGCACTAGGGGGTCTGCGGGTTGAAGAACTTTGAAAGGAAAAAAAAAAAAAAAAAAAAAGTTTTTTTCATCCTCTGCAAACAAGATGGAAGACGTGGTGGGTGCGCTGTTACGCAATGTCGCTGCCCAGAAAGACGCGAATGAAACCCAGCAACAGCTGTTAATAGCCCAGCAAGAAACTAATGCAAACCAGCAGCAGACGAATGCAGCCCAGCAACAGCTGCTAATAGCCCAGCAAGAGATTAATGCAAACCAGCAACAGGCGAATGCAAACCAGCAACAGACGAATGAAGCCCTGCAAAACGCGAATGCAAACCAGCAAGAGACAAACCGCTTGCTGAGAGAGGAGCAACAGCGGTTCGCTCAGGGCTTACAGCAGGAACTCGAGATCCTGAGGGGGACTATCAGTAACCTTCCACTGGCAGCGGCAGCCCCAGTTCCGAAAATGACCAGGGCAAGCCACTACCTTCAGAAGATGGGACCCTCGGATGATGTGGAAGCCTATCTTCTCACGTTTGAACGCACGGCACAGAGAGAGGGATGGCCAGAAGCTGAGTGGGCTGGTCTAATCGCACCCTTCCTAAGCGGCGAACCCCAGAAGGCTTACTTTGATCTAGAGCCAGCCGAAGCTAACGTCTATGCAAAATTGAAGTTCGAGATCATCGCCCGCCTCGGCGTAACCACGGCTGTTCGCGCCCAAAGGTTTCACGCATGGTCCTTCACGATGGATAAAGCCACCCGAAGCCAGATGTACAGTATGACCTCATCCACCTCGCCCGGTAGTGGCTACAACCCGAGATCAACTCAGCCAGCCACATCGTGGAACGGTTGGTCATGGACCAGTTCTTGAGGAAACTTCCCTCTGCCTTACGCCGTTGGGTCAGTCGGAGTGACCCCCACAATGCGGATGAGCTTGTGGCCCTCGTAGAAAGGTACAATGCAGCAGAAGAGCACCCGCAACCCACAGTCGTGGAGCAACCCCACTACCCGAGGTTCCAGGACTCTTCCAGAGACGGTAAAAGGGTACCGGGGTTAAGGGGCGCTGAAGAGCGGCGACCACCTTCACGCAGCACCAGCAACAGTGGTTCGCACACTAAGGGCAATAGCCAACATGGGGAGCCGGGAAAAGGCTCTAAGTGGGACACAGACTATGTACCTAAATGTGTAAATTGTCATGAGAGGGGCCACACAGCAAAAATCTGCCCACTAAATGATGAGCCCATGCAATGCAACAGCGTGGAACCTTATTCGCTGTTGTCCCAATGTATGGGCCCTAGCCCAGAGGACCCCTTGAATAACCATCTGTGGGCATTTGTAAAGGTTAATGGTAAGAGGGTTCGGGCACTTCTTGACTCTGGGAGCATGGTCACACTAGTGTCCGAATACCTCTTGCCCATTAAGAAGAAACAGGGAAACAGTTCACAAAGAGTGGCAATTTGTTGTATACATGGGGATAATCATGAATATTCCACTGTTGATGTTTTTTTTGAAACAGAGTTTGGTTCTTTAGATTTCAAGGTGGGTATTGTACCCAAACTGGCACATGATGTGTTAATAGGGACCGACTTTCCCCATTTTCTAAAAATGTGGTCCCCCGCTCAGAATAGCGCCCAGAGTTCAATAGCGGACCATAACGAAGTATTAGAAGAAACAAATCCTTTCCCTTTTTCAGAAATGGAGGTTGACGAGGGCCCAAATAAGAAGGGGGAAAAGGAGGAGTGCTGTAAAATTCCCTTCCCCATCACTACTTTGGTAGGGAATACCCCAAATCAAGATGTTGAGCAGACACTTACCACCCCAGAACCGGATAAGACCCTCGCTGACCTAGAGGTCAGTCCTGGGAGTTTTAAGAAGGCCCAGTGGGAGGACCCCACATTAGCGGTAGCAAGGGGAAATATACGGGACCAGAATAGTACTCCTGGCCAACCAGATAGGTCACTTGCTTACCCCTACTTCGAGGTAGAGAACGACCTAGTATATCGGGTTGATAAAAGGAAATCAGTTACAACTAAACAATTGTTGGTACCACGGACATTCCGTAACGTAGTATTACACCTCGCACATAGTCATCCATTGGGGGGACACCTAGGGGTGGAAAAGACAAAAGAAAAGGTTCTCCGAAGCTTCTATTGGCCTGGGGTTCTGGCAGAAATTACGAATTATTGTTCCTCATGCCCAGAATGTCAGATCACCGCCCCGTTCAAGGCGTACCGCAGCCCATTGGTACCCCTTCCCATAATAGAGGTACCATTTGACCGGATTGCTATGGATCTAGTAGGACCCCTAATAAAGTCTGCTAGGGGACATCAGCATATATTGGTAATATTAGATTATGCCACCCGATATCCGGGGGCAGTTCCCCTACGTAGCACCTCAGCTAAAAACATAGCAAAAGAGTTAGTAGTTCTGTTTTCCCGGGTCGGGATTCCTAAAGAGATTCTATCTGACCAGGGAACACCATTTATGTCCCAAGTAACAAAAGAGCTATGTAAACTCCTAAAAATCAAGCATCTCAGAACCTCAGTCTATCATCCACAAACAGATGGTTTAGTGGAAAGGTTCAATAAAACCTTAAAGAGCATGTTACGGCGGGCGGTTGATAAAGATGGGAAAAACTGGGATTGTTTGTTACCGTACCTGTTATTTGCCATTAGGGAAGTTCCCCAATCATCCACAGGCTTCTCCCCGTTTGAACTATTGTATGGCCGACACCCAAGGGGCTTACTGGATATAGCCAAAGAGACTTGGGAACACGAGGTTACCCCTTACAGAAGTGTAATAGAGCATGTTGCCCAGATGCAGGACCGCATTGCTGCAGTCCTACCCATAGTGAGGGAACACATGGAGAAAGCTCAAGAAGCACAGAGGAATACGTATAATAAGGGTGCTAGGGTCAGAATTTTTTTTCCAGGTGATAGGGTACTAGTTCTGGTTCCCACCGTGGAGAGTAAATTCCTTGCTAAATGGCATGGGCCATATGAGGTCTTGGAAAGAGTGGGAGAAGTAAATTATAAGGTAAGACAGCCAGGTAGGAGGAAACCTGAGCAAATTTACCATATAAACCTACTCAAGCCCTGGAAAGATAGAGAAGTCTTGTTAACCCTAGTACCCCCAGGTCCGTCAGAGAATCAAGAAACTGACCCAGAGGTTAGCATAGCTGAAACCCTGTCTGTTCATCAGAAACGAGAGGTTCAGAATTTAGTGAGAAGAAACAAAGAAATCTTCTCTATACGGCCAGGTAGAACTAGCGTAATTGAACATGACCTAGTCTCTGAACCGGGGGTCCGAGTTAACCTTAAACCGTACCGAATCCCAGAGGCCAAAAGAAAGGCAATAAGTTTAGAGGTTAAAAAAATGCTAAAACTAGGTGTAATTGAGGAATCCCAAAGTGGGTGGAACAGCCCTATAGTCTTAGTCCCAAAGCCAGATGGTACAACAAGGTTTTGTAATGACTACCGGAAACTAAACGCGGTGTCAAAATTTGATACTTATCCTATGCCCAGGGTAGATGAACTTGTAGAGAGACTGGGCAAAGCCCGATATCTCACAACCCTAGACCTAACAAAAGGGTACTGGCAGGTTCCCCTCACAGAAAGGGCAAAAGAAAAGACAGCCTTCTCAACCCCAGACGGCCTCTTTCAGTATAAGGTGTTGCCTTTTGGCTTACATGGAGCTCCCGCCACATTCCAAAGAATGATGGATAAAATTTTAAAACCACATGCTCGGTATGCTGCCGCCTACCTGGATGATGTGGTAATCCATAGTGAAGATTGGCAATCCCAC
Source organism: Ascaphus truei (assembly GCF_040206685.1). Classification (NCBI taxonomy): domain Eukaryota; kingdom Metazoa; phylum Chordata; class Amphibia; order Anura; family Ascaphidae; genus Ascaphus; species Ascaphus truei. The sequence goes on from NC_134485.1 coordinate 185,765,503, forward strand.
CTTCCAAAGGTCCAAGCTGTGCTTGACGCAGTCCGGTCTGCTGGACTAACTGCTAACCCCGCTAAATGCACTATTGGTCTGGAGGAGGCCAAGTATCTGGGATATTCTATTGGCAGAGGTTTACTCAAACCCCAAACACTCAAAGTGGAGGCGATACAAAATTGGCCAAGGCCAGTTACAAAAAAACAAGTAAGGACTTTTTTGGGGTTAATTGGGTACTATAGAAGGTTTATTCCCAATTTTGCAACTAAGGCAACCCCACTAACTGACCTCACAAAAGCAAGAGGACCGCTAATGGTAAAGTGGTCCCCCGAAACCGAACAGGCCTTTAGAAGCCTGAAAGAAGCTCTCTGTGCCCAACCAGTGTTGGTCACACCTGACTTCTCCAAAGAGTTCGTAGTCCAAACCGACGCATCTGAGGTAGGGCTGGGGGCGGTACTCTCCCAGGAGTCTCAAGGTGAGGAGCACCCCATCCTTTATTTAAGTAGGAAACTAAATCCCCAGGAGAAAAATTACTCCATAGTAGAGAAAGAGTGTCTCGCAATAAAGTGGGCTGTAGAGACGCTCAAATAATACCTGTTGGGGAGAAAATTCCGGTTGGTCACAGATCATGCACCCCTTACCTGGATGTGTCAAAACAGGGAAAAGAATGCTAGAGTGACCAGGTGGTTCCTAAGCCTACAACCCTTTAAATTTTCTGTGGAACACAGGTCAGGGCACAAACATGGCAATGCTGACGGGTTGTCAAGGATGCACTCCCTAATATCCATGGTCGCTCATCCCTCGAGGTCTGAGCTGGGGGGGAGGATATGTGACAGAAACCAGGGGATGGTAATAAATTCCGTATATAGGGCTCCCAGGATACTAGACAGTTTCTATCCTGTTTGGCCTGGGAGTGCAGCCTTATAATACATACACTCCATCCCACAGTTTGGCAAGCGCTGGAACTGAGGGATGAGAGATCCAGACCAGAGTTTGTCTGCTGCCTGATTTCTGTCACCTGTCATGCTAATTAGGAATCAGGTATGAAAGACTGATTTCCTGTTTGCTCTGGTCCCCACAAGAGCCAGGAGGCTGGAAGGCTGCTGGACTACAGAGGGGAGAAGCCTCTTCCCCAAACAGGTTCAATCTTTCTGTTCATTTGTGTAAGACTGCAAAAGTACCGTGTTTTGATGTTGGAAGTGGAAAAGCCACTTCCAACCCTGAGTCAGGGAAATCTAAGTTAAGTTATCGCTCAGGTGAGCAGCTTTTGTTTTTGATCTGTTTTCTGTTGTATGCACTGTGGCAGTCTCAGTGCCTGGGACTGAATAAACCAGGCATAGCCTGTTTAAAGGAACAGTACGTGACGCCTCATCATTTAACCTACCCTAAAAGACCGTGTTCTAAACAGTCCCGGACAAACGACGGAGCCCCGGAGTAAGCCGTTTGTCACAGGGGGCACAGAAATGCACTGCGCTAGCAAACAGATGTTAATAATATGTACTAAAAAATTATGTTTTTCTATGCTATGAAAAGGTATAAAGTGCATCAAAATCGTAACCCAAGTTGAACCTGGTGTAAACCCTAAAAAGTCTGTTCATAGTGTTAGCGCATAATTAAGTTGCTATGTATCAACCAAAAATGCTTTTGACACAGCATGAATGTTTTATTATATAGGTTAATAAAAATGTATTATTTTCATATTAGGACTGTCACAGAAGACCAGGACTCTTTCACGGGATCAAGCACCAGACAGGACACAAAGATAAAATAAACCGGTGTTTATTTCGGCCGGAGCCAACAGACGCAGCACAAAATCACAACAGAGCTTATGCTCACCAACTTCAGCACAGTACAGAGGGAATTCCAATTACTTTGGTGTCCGGCTCAACCAAAATGACTTTCCCAAAGCAGCTTCCACTTTTGTAGTAAGTCCAGAATATCTAGGCAGCGCTGGATGCAAGTTAGAGCAAGCCAAGTTAAAATCTCCCGCTCAGACGTGCAAGCAGCTTAGACTTTAGATGTCTGTGGCACGTCCTCAGTATCCACCGCTTAGTGTATCTGCCCGTCAGCCCTCGAGAAATCTGTGAAACTGAGATCGGCCATCCCTTTTCTACATTCCCGTCACCATAGGAAATCATGGAGAATGGATGGTGACCAATCACAGCTTGGATGCTGCGTGTGGGACCAATACCAGCACGGATGCTACGTGGGTCAATCGCAGAGTGAGCTACATAGGCGAATCAGGGCTGTGGGAAATTCAAAATAACTAACCAATGAGACCTGAGTCAGTTGAGTCTCACCCTAAAACCTCAGGGTCCAGTTTCAGCTTCATGCCTCAGAGTATGAGCTAGACAATGGCCCTGCCCTCAGAGTTACAGTTTCCCAGGACTGAGTATACACCCCTCTCCCTCCATTCCTAGCAATAGCCATTACTCCAAACATGTGGGCTGAACAAAGGGTTTTTTCAACCTTGGCGATGCTTTAAAACACATTTTTATGCTTGCATTTTACACATATACATTACTGGGTTTACCACATAACATGCTGGTCACATGAGCCACAGGTAGATGGGTGAACAGGGCAATCCTGTATATCAATCAGATAGATAGGGGCCAGAGATTGGGCTTAACCTTAATATGCTGGTCTCTGGGTCCCTACCGTCACACCTCACCTTTTAAGCTGAAAACTCTGGGGCAAAATCCATCCCAGATTGCGCCCCAAGATCGAAGCCAACTATGGATCTTAAGCCAGGGCAAGGTCCATGACCTTCCTCCCCACAATCCAACCAGTACAAGCTCAGGAAACTGGGAGCCGGTGGGGACTCGGTTATGTGGTGCCGAAGGGTCCGTACGGCCACACTACCGCCTGGCACCCTTGATGGGCATATTAGATCCCCTTGGCGATCCAGTCCTGTTTGCTTGATGGGCCGGCTGTGCCGGTTGGGGGTCTGGGAGGGACGGCTGGGAGCCGGGCAGGGGGTAATGTACTCAGAGGGGTAGCCATCCGCACAAATGCTTGCTGGCTTACCTCCCTGGTTGTAGTGGAACATCTGGTGGAGTGAGTTTCACAGTCCTGTGAGCGGTGGGGGCCTCGTAGCCGCAGACAAAGTTGCCGAAATAGCAACTTAGCATAATGTCGGCATCCAGACCGGGCAGCACTCCCAGGTCGTGAATCTCTCGACCTGCTCGCCATCGAGGTGAAAACGTGTGTGTCTGGTGACGGTCAATTGGACCTGGTTCGCTTTTCCTGGAACAAGATGCTCTGGCTGAATCAGGTCAGGACGTACCAGGAAGATCGTGGCTCCGGTGTCCAGCAAGCCACATGCCGGCTTACCCGCAATCAGTACTGGGTGGAGGTCCCATTCATCCATCCGGATGCAAGTTGGAGCAAGGCAAGTTCAAATCTACCGCTCAGTTATACAAGCAGCCTCAGCTTTGGGTGTCTCTGGCACGTCCTCAGAGTCCACCACTTATTCCATCTGCACGCCAGCCCAGGAGAGATCTGTGGAACTGAGATCGGCCACCCCTTTCTACATTTCCACCTCCATAAGAAATCATGGAGAATGGATGGCAACCAATGTGGGACCTCGTGTGGGACCAATCTCAGCACGGATGCTACCTGGGCCAATCACAGAGCGAGCTACATACACTGGCGACACACTTTATTCGAGCTCGGCTAGTCCCACGAATTCGGGTATACCCGGGTTTATTGAGGTTTGTGACTGTTTTCTGCCCGAGTGCATTGAGGTATTTTCCAGGCAGGGATTGAAGCATTTTATTCCCGCTGGCTGCAATACTGCACAGTATATATATATATATACTGCATTACAATTCATGAATTTATGCCATCTGGTAGACACGCGAAGCATTGCAGCCTATTAAATCCTAATCATTATCATTTAACAGATCAGCCGCCCGTCAGCCAGGCATGAACCCAGGCTGGGAAGGCAAATGCAACGGGGCTTGTCAGAGGTGAGGAGCGGCGCATTCCAGGTATCTGCCAGGTACATACTGGGTATTTGCTCGAATAAAGTGTGTCGGTGCAGTAGGCGAATCAGGGCTATGGGAAATTGAAACTAACCACTGAGACCTGAGTCAGTTGAGTCTCACCCTAAAACCTCAGGGTCAAGTTTCAGCTGGATACCTCCTGTGGAGATGGATGCCTCAGAGCCTGAGCGGAACAATGGCCCTGCCCTGCGATTGTGGAATGAAGGTAGTGCACGCACTCAAACAAAAAGGGTGAAAGTGGGGTACTTAACTGCCGGTGCGCTGGTTCTGGGGAGCTCCTGATGTCCCAAATAGATCCAGTGAAGAAGAAGAACCAGGCACACGGTCTTAATCATCAAATGAAAAGGGTTTTAATGTGCCAAAGAATCCAACGTTTCGGCAGTAACGTTGGATTCCTTGGCACATTAAACCCCTTTTCATTTGATGATTAAGACCGTGTGCCTGATTCTTCTTCACCTGCCCTGCGATTCCCAGTTCCCCAGGACTGAGTACAAACTCATCCCCCTCCAGTCCGAGCAATAGCCATTAGTCCAGACATGTCTGTTGAACCAAGGGTTTCTCAACCCTGCATGTCCAGAGACCTTGGCTATGCTTTAATTTAAAACAACATTTTATGCTTGCAGTTTACACATATACATTACTGGATTTAACACATAACATGCTAGTCACTTGAGCCACAGGTAGATTGGTGTACAGGGCACTACTGTATATCCAGCAGAAGGATAGGGGCCAGAGACCGGGCTTAACCTTTAATATGCTTGTCTCTGGGCCCCTATCGTCACATAGACTATTCTGTATAAGATGACACTAACAAATTTCCTAACAGATAATTCTGTTTTAATTTAAATTGTATCAATCAGGTACTCAACATGATACATGTATGGGTAACAAGAGAGACAATGTTTGTTTGAGACTTGGCCAGTGTGAACCACCAAGGGATGGTTAATGTTGCAAGGATACAAGAGGCAGGATTAGGGGGGAGTAATTACAGCGGCACACATTATCTTTGCAAACAACCTTGCCAGTGCTGAAACTCCTAACACAGGACAAAGAGACTCATCCCACACACACACACTGGGCCCAAGAACATTACGTTTGGAAAACGAAAATAAAGGTTATAGAAGTGTAGCATTGATCCCCTTCCTACCTCCAGGGGGGGAGAACAGCTCCGTAGTGCAGGAGAAACTGCAGCATTGCGTCAATCATGTTATGGTTGGCATGGCCCTCCAGACACTGTAATGTGTACTGTGGCAGCCATCTTGGGGTTGGCGCGACTGGAAGGAAGCGGCTAAGAGAGGCAGGATTTCCTCCACGGTACAGGGGTGACTTTGGCAGAGTATTCGGAGCCAGGGAAGAGGAAGGAAGTAGTGTCCGGGGAGCCTGACAATCTCCCGGACTAGGACCAAAACTGCCCTTGGCCCCGGATAGATTTCCCTCACCGCAGAGAACTGTTTACAGGGCTGGCCCTATTAATAGGTAGCTCCTGTTAGGGAGGGAGCACAGCGGAGCAGATCGGAACACAGAGGGAGGCTTCTCACTGCAGCCTGTGGATCAGCAATCACCCGGACCTTAAGGCGTGAGGGGCTTGTTATTGGAGACCCAACGGCGTGGGACCCTGCTGCTATTCTTGCCCTTGCTGGAAAGTGTGGCCTGGCTGCACCTTAAGCCAGGAACGTATTGTGCACCAACACAAAGGGAGAGGGTAGTGCTGCCCTCACACAAACACTGGGAGGGGTTGCTTGGTTGCTTGCTGGACACTGGGTTACAGGTGCCCGAGCACCCTAGATACTAACTATTGGGGCTAGCTACCCCAGGACTATATTACTGTTATTGTTGTTATTTCTGTGACTTGTGTTGTGGATATTATTCTATGCCTTCTGTGGGATCACAGTAAAGGAGTTTAATTATATTTGATCGTGAGTAAGTTATTGGAGTATACCCTAGGTATACGCGTTCTTATGAGGACCCATCCTATTACCCAGGATCCTCATGCGAGGCACTGTACCATATAGAGATATACAGAACACACAGTCACCCTAGGCTTCCTATGAGCAGAGGCCCAGGCTTCTGTACCCCTACAGATAGCACTAGTACCATAATAACCGCTGTTTCCCATAGGGTTAGGGGAAAGGGTGTTACATTTGGAGGCGCTGCTGAGATTCAGACCTAGGGTGCCCGATCTAAAATAAAGAAAACCCAATTAAGTGAGGGATCATGTTCCTACCGTCCAAACAGAGGGTTCATGAGTGGGCTCTGGAATGCCGGCCACCTCCCCGCCACGTGATCGCCGTCAGGCATGTTCCGTTATCTACCTCCTTATATGATGTGTGCTTAACCTTGAGTCAGTTCCCGGAGTTCGCTAACGGCCGCCTCTTAGATCTAGACTGGGACTCCATCCTCCTATGGAGTATGGTTCTCATTAATTGCAACCGTGGCTTTCAAGAGGAAGATGGCCCACATGTCCTGCAGCTCTCGGGAGCTCTGTCCGGGGGAAGTCCCCTCATATACCCTGAACTAACCATAAAGACGGAGGATTCTAGTTGCGGCCTTAGCATGGAGGAGCTTTCGGTGGTTATGGTTTACCTTCCCCAGGAAGTCCTAGCAGGAGCGAGTCCGGCAGCAGCCGACGGTCTGATTGGAGCAGTCACAGTTCCCGCGACTTGGCTGGAGATCAGGAACTCGCGGAAGCAAGCTCCTCCCAGCAGTTGGCTGGGAACCTAAGTCAGTGATCTCCGGCACATCATTATCGTAAGTTAAAAGCCTTTTCTGGGGTATTGTATTGCCAACGCCCACCGGGGAAGAAGCGTTTGAAGAATAGAAGGACCATACCTTACAGGTGCTAGAAGAATGGTCCTGCTCCAAAGCTGTTAAGATGCAGCAGATCGTGGAATGCTTAAAGACCCAGCCGCAACGATGGTAAGAATGAACAGCGAGCAGAATGCGGACATCATGGCGCAGATGTTAGTCAACTTCTTAACTCAGGCCTATGGCCCGGAGGAAGACGAAAGTGAACTCTAGTCCAAATTCTATGGCCTTCGACAGAAAGAAAGGGAAGAGCTATCTGCATTCATCCACCAAATCCAGTTAGGACTATGGCCTCTACGCTCCCACCAATTTATTTCAGCTTCTGACGTGGATGAGTTTCGTCTGAAACAGTTCCTGAGGGGATCGCTCCCTACACATCATATAGCCATCATGATCAGGTGTACTCTCCTGCAACGGAACCCTCCTATGTTTTAAGAGCTAGAGCCAGGTGAAAGTGCATGAGGCTCATGCACGGCTACACACCCCCAAGAAGCCTAAGGATTCTCGCAAAGAAGAGAATAAGGGGACCCATCCCAGCAGGCTAACGAGACGGAGGGCTCCGAAGATAGCCCCCCTCAGGAGACCCCTGTCTCCACTCCCAAGGTGCCCCAGAAACCGGTCACTACATCCAGCTCAGGCGCAACCAGAGGTATGCGCTGCTATACCTGCAATAAGGAAGGCCACCTAGCCAAGCAGGAAGCCCCCGTGTTGGCAAGCAGTCGGCAAACCCCACTCCTACGGCCCAGTCATTCGTCACACACATAGGTAGAAAGAGAAACAGAGGGGCACAGACAAGGGTCAGAGTTAATATCAGACCAGTAGTTGAAAACACATACAATAGTAAACCAATGGTTAAGAGCACAGGGGTGATAAGAGTATAACGTAATATGTATTCACACGGGCCTGTGTGGTACTGGGTAGTACTATAGGTATCTTTATTTTCTTTCCCTCCTTCTTGCTAGTCAGTCATGCTCCTTCTCCCTCTGTACATCATGGATGGGCCACTCGGGGCGCATGTAGTGAAGACAGCGCCACACAGATGAATAAAAATATGTTTATTTGGCAAAGAATGTGAGACAACAATTCACTCACATGTAAAAAACTGCTCAGGGACGCCGACGTCAACCTCCCGCTCTCCGGTGCAGTGTGCTCCTGTTCGCCGCGTCCGGTCTACAGGACTGTTCACCGTCAGTGCAGGCGCCAGATACGGTGTCCTCGAGCAGACACACAACTTCTGGACCAGGTCTCTGCACACACAACGCGTTTCGGATAATTGAATCCTTCGTCAGGCGTGTGCAGAGTACCTGGGAGACCTTATCTTTATAGGGCTGGCATGATTGATTGCCATTAACCCCTCAAATGCTGGATCTTACTTCCTGATCTCAAAGAATGCCTTTGAGCTATGATTGCAGCTATAGATTGCTGCATAGGATATATACTGCTGCGGCACAGTTTATTCGAGCATTTGCCCGTTCTGTGCCGCAGCAGTAGCCTGGCGCGCGCCCGAGTGTGACGGGCGCGCGCCGAAGCAGCGGAAGAGCGCCCTCCGATCGGGGCGCTCTCCCTACCGCTGCCGGGTCCGCCGGGTCCCCCGGAACCCCCTGCCGCTGTCCCGCGATCGCGGGACACCAGGGCTCCCTCGGGGAGCCCCTGGACACGCGTGCAGGGGGCGCACGCTCCCGATGACGCGTGACCGCGCGTCAGCACGCCGAGGGGCGGCCACTAGCAAGCCGGGAAATCTCCCGGCTTGCGGTACCGGCCACACTTGAATAAAGTGTGTCGGTAGTGTAGAGTCTTTAAACATATAAAAACAGTCTAAAAACAGTTTAAATAAGACCCAGTGTATTAAAAATATATCCAAACAACCACAATCCATGCCGTGTTTTACATAGATTAAGGTGTGCCTGGAAATACAGACAAAACACATGGATCCTTCTGGCATTAAAAAATTATCTTAAAGAACACACAAATTGAATAAAGATTAATTTGAGATTAGATAAGGTACAACAATTGATAAAAAGGTTCAGTCTGTGGTGAAACAAATTGCTTCAAAAGAAATTTTGTGCTAGGGCTTTAAACATCAGCTGGCCAGTCCAAAAGACTCAATGGGCCTCATGCAGAGAGCATCGTTATTTAAAATCTCGCCATTTTTTGTAGAATTTCGCGCAGAAAACTGCAGAAAATGGCGAGTTACGGAAAACGCGCCATTTTTTTTTCCTATTTCAAAATCTCGCCGCGCGGCTGGCGAGAACCTTCATCTCGCCAGTTTTAAAATTCTCCGAATGCAGAGAGGTACGAACGGCATATAGCGGCTGTTCGCGCCAAGAAAATGGCGCAATTTTCTCATTTTTGCCGCGCCAGGAAAAGTTGGCAAGAAGATGGCGCTCGCCGCCTATAGTAAAGGGGACAAAAAATGCGCGATTTTTTGTTTACACATTTCTGAAGCGCGCATCTTTCCCATTTAAACTCGCCACACGCATCCATGTTAAACATAGCAGAATTCGAACATTTCTGCATATGGAGAATAAAACTCTCCAAAAAAGCAACTTTTTATGAAATTCGCCAATTTGAAAATTCGATGCTCTCTGCATGAGGCCCAATGAGTGATGGAAGGGCCCCCTCTAGTGATGATAAAAAATACAATCATCACTGGAAAATCACTAAAAGATCATTGGAAATATATCTAAGTGGTGCTCTTGTAGAGTTTAAAGCACAGTAAGTGGCAGTCTCACAATTATTCATAAATCAGTTACTTCATATTTATAAAAAGTTACACAATCATGCCCTGATGGGTGTATTAAAAGTATACACATCTATCTAAAAATGGCAGTCACACTACTCTTGAAAGACATTATGCAAATGGTCTAAAAACTTACATAAAAAATATATAAATACATTAGTTATAGATGAAGCTACATTGCATATATAAAATGACGATTGGTGTAATTATTTCTGGAATAGTAATGGAAACAGAAAAACTCATGTCAGTCATATGGGGACATTAACAGACATAAAAGGAACCCATAGACTGGATTTAGATAAACACCCCTAGATCGATGTCGATATTTAATCCAGCTGGGACAAGGGTCCTCAATTTATAAATCCAAAAGGTCTCTTGTTGCGCTAATCTTTTGAGACGGTCGCCACCCCTCCAGCTAGCAGGTACTGACTCTAGAGCTCTATAAGTCATCCCGTTAGGGTCTCCCCCATGAATGAGAGAGAAATGCCTCGATACAGATTGTGTCATCAGATGTCTACGTATGTTGCCCATGTGTTCCAGTATGCGGACCCTCAGTGGTCGACTGGTACGTCCCACATACTGGAGACCACATGGGCACTGCAGCAGATAGACAACGAACGTGGTGCGGCATAGAAAAAGTCTCGCTCGTCACACTTGAACTAAAATTAATTTTTTCACGTGATCCATGTTTACAAGCTTTACAGGTGGTACACCTATAGAATCCCTTTTGTTGGGAAAGGCAGTTGTCTTTAGCTGCTATATTAGTGGTTTTGAAGGCACTTGGTGCCAGTTTTGTCTTCAGATTACCGGCTCGTTTCAAAATTATCCTGGGATTTTGTGGTATATGACCCTTAAGGACAGGGTCCTGTTGGAGTATATGCCAGTGTTTGCTTAATGTATTTCTGATTGCTCCAGACTCCCTGTTAAACTGCGTGATAAAAGGTACTTCATATTCGCCTCTCTCAGGTTGTACCTTTGGTCTCAAGAGGTCCTCCCTTTTTAGAGCCCCTACGGTAGATATAGATACATCTAATTCATCCTTATCATAATTCTTTTCCAAAAATCTATTTTTTAGAAACCCAGCTTGCTCCCTGTATATTTTATCGTCTGTACAATTGCGGCGAAGACGCCTAAACTGCCCAGGAGGAATATTAGTAAGCCATCTATGATGGTGGCAGCTACTTCTAAGAAGGTAATTATTACAATCAACCTTCTTGAAGTAGGTGCGTGTCTTGAGTGTATTCACCTCTACATAGAGTGTCAGATCCAGGAAGTCCATTTGCATAATGTCTTTGAAGAGTAGTGTGACTGCCATTTTTAGATGGATGTGTATACTTTTAATACACCCATCTGGGCATAATTGTGTGATTTTTTATAAATATGAAGTAACTGATTGTATAATGTTTATGAATAATTGTGAGACTGCCACTTACTGCGCTTTAAACTTTACAAGAGCACCACTTACATATATTTCCAATGATCTTTTAGTGATTTTCCAGTGATGATTGTATTTTTTATCACCACTAGAGGGGGCCCTTCCATCACTCATTGAGTCTTTTGGACTGGCCAGCTTATGTTTTAAGCCCTAGCTCAAAATTTATTTTGAAGCAATTTGTTTCACCACAGATTGAACCTTTTTATCAATTGATGTACTTTATCTAATCTCAAATTAATCTTTATTCGATTTGTGTGTTCTTTAAGATAAATTTTTAATGCCAGAAGGATCCATGTGTTTTGTCTGTAGTTCCAGGCACACCTTAATCTATGTAAAACACGGCATAGATTGTGGTTGTTTGGATATATTTTTAATACACTGGGTATTATTTATTTTTTATAACTTGAATTTTATTGATGAATATATGCTTGTTATACATAAAGAGAGACGTTCAATCAAACATTGTTCAACTTAGCATATAGTAAACATTAATTTACGCATAACTGACCCACATGGTTTTTCGAGCCCTACTTAACCGTGCGGGAGATAGTCACTTCTGGGTATTATTTAAACTGTTTTTATATGTTTAAAGACGGTATATATCCTATGCAGCAATCTATAGCTGCAATCACAGCTCAAAGGCACTCTTTGCGATCAGGAAGTAAGATCCAGCATTTGAGGGGTTAATGGCAATCAATCATGCCAGCCCTATAAAGATAGGGTCTCCCAGGTACTCTGCACAAGCCTGACGAAGGATTCAATTATCCGAAACACGTTGTGTGTGCAGAGACCTGGACCAGAAGTTGTGTGTCTGCTTGAGGACACCGTATCTGGCGCCTGCACTGACGGCGAACAGTCCTGTAGACCGGACGCGGCGAACAGGAGCACACTGCACCGGAGAGCGGGAGGTTGACGTCGGCGTCCCTGAGCAGTTTTTTACATGTGAGTGAATTGTTGTCTCACATTCTTTGCCAAATAAACGTATTTTTATTCATCTGTGTGGCGCTGTCTTCACTACATGCGCCCCGAGTGGCCCATCCATGATGTACAGAGGGAGAAGGAGCATGACTGACTAGCAAGGAGGGAAAGAAAATAAAGATACCTATAGTACTACCCAGTACCACACAGGCCCGTGTGAGTACATATTACGCTATACTCTTATCACCCCTGTGCTCTTAACCATTGGTTTACTATTGTATGTGTTTTCAACTACTGGTGTGATATTAACTCTGACCCTTGTCTGCGCCCCTCTGTCTCTCTTTCTACCTATGTTTTCTTGAGGATCGTGGGAAGATTCTTTCCAGGGGTTGAGCAGCAGACACTGAGCATTTGAAGTGTGGTATATGTATATTTATTTTTGACCTTATTCTTCTGTTCAGTTTCAAGCATTGTGTAAAGGGAGCGCCCCAGTTCACTTCCATTTGTCACACACATGGAAGAACGGCCGGCCATCTCCACAGAAAACACCCCTACGGTGAGACCAGAACGGGAGCGCCCTCAGGAGGCCTATAGTAGAGTGGGACCTACAGCTATAGTACGGGTATTGATTGAGGGAATCTATGCCTTTGCCCTGCTAGACACTGATTCACAAGTAACAACAGTCTACCGGTCCTTCTATAATCTTCACCTCCAGCATCTGCCCCTGCAATCGGCGGAGAAAATGGTGTTATGGGGCCTCAGCAGTCAAGACTACCCCATAGAAGGTGTGATCCGAGTGAGTATGGACATACCGCAACTCAATACGAATAGGACCCATCTCATGGAAGTAGAAGCGCTGGTGTGTCGTGAACCAAGGGCACATCTGAATTCCCCCATCATATTAGAAACCAATGCAGATGTTGTGCGGTCCTTGATCAGGGCATTCCTTAAAGAAGCCGGGGGACTACCATTGTCTTCTCTGAGAATTCATCCAGCCTTTAAGGAACAGTGTTACCGGATCTTTACTCAGGAACGATTTGGACAGATTTATAAACTCGAGAAGGGAGTGACAGAGATTCCAGGGTGCGTAAACCCTGCTCATGATGAGAGAGACTGGTACTTCTCCCTGGAAACTACGTCCACAGATAACCAAATAAGAGGATGGAAGTTGGTACCTGAAGTGGAGTGGAAATCTATGTTCCCTCTGCGATTTATAGTATCCATCCAAAGCATGTTGCCTCACCCTGTGCATTTGGATGCTGGTCAAATACTGGGCCAAACATACCCGGTCACTCACGTGGAACCTCTGGTTAACATAAATGCTGTCACCGTGTGAGAAGCCCCATCTGAATTACCCTTTGACTTCAGAGAATCACCCTTGCCACCTGAATGGAAGAAGCGACTTGGGGACAAATCAACTGAACGCAAGGAAGTATTTTCCACCAGTGGAATGTGGGTTGCAGCAAAAGCGCGCAGCACACCATTAGGCTGAGTGATTCCATCCCATTCCGAGAAAGATCCAGATGTACAGTGGCGACCAACTTTATTCGAAATTGGCTAGTTCCGCGAATTTCGGAATATCCCTGTAATGTGCGGTTTAGTAACGTTTTCTCCCGGAGTGTATTGCGTTATTTCGCGCCCGTGATTTAAGCATTTCATTCCCGCTGGCTGCAATACTGCAATTCCGTGTAAAAACGCATGGGGGCGTTTGCGAGCTGTTGTCTCTGAAGTCTAATACCTTCGCTGTTCAACCTACAGTACACAGTCTGTGCGTGCACGCGCATAATAGTAAAATTGCATATTTAATTTTATTTTAAAGTACAGTACTGTACTGTACATGCTCGGACCCTGTTGGGGTGAAGTGAGGGGGTTCCTAACATCTGGGGGAAAATGAATTTTAATTCTATGGTGAGTACTGTCTTGTTGCCGTATTATTTTGGTGGGGCTGGCTGGGTACTTCTTTAGGGGGCTGACCATTACTGTACATTAAAACTTTTCTTTTTGTTTTTTCTCAGAAAAGAAAACGGCTAATGGGGGGATTTCGATGGATAATATTGTACTGTATGCTAATGTTTTCCGGCCGTACAGTATACTGTGTAATAAACCCGAATAAATAAAACTATGCATTTATTCTACATGTTCAGTATCGTGTCATTATTTGTCTTCCACAGTATGCTGTACAGTGGTATACAGTGCCTAACATCTATGGGCAAAAAGAATTTTATTCCTAGGTGCCCTAGAACAGAAGTTCCCACGCCAATTGCCTGTGAACTTGACCACGGCCCTAAGTAGTTCCCACGCCAATTGCGCGAATATAATGTAAAATAACCCGTTCTGTGGGTCTGAGCGGGTTGAAATTTACCTGGTCCCCATGCGGGAGGACCCTTGCCATAGTGGCAAAATATCAGCCTTGCACGACCCCCGGAACCGGAAGTACCAAAAGACAGTTTAAAAGCACATTACCAAAGTGGCTTTTTTTCTGCCATGCAAGTCAATGGCAGAAACCTGAACTTTAACATCACCCTGACTCCGTTCTGTTGCCACGAGAGGGTCGCAATTTGCCATGCAATCCTGCCGCAACTAGGACTACATGGTGACCGAATCTGAGCCCTCTAGGTCGCACAGAACCGAAGTTGTGGGTTCCAGGTTTCTGCTCATTCTGACTTAGCCGGTTCAAAGCTTTCTCCGCCATTGCGCTCAATGGTAGGACCCTCCTCGCCGGCGTGACCCTTTCTCGCCGCCATTACTGCTGGGACCCTGTTGGGGTCAAGTGAGGGGGTTCCTAACATCTAGGGGCAAAATTAATTTTATTTCTAGGTGCCCTAGAACAGAAGTTCCCACGCCAATTGACCTAGTTCCTACGCCAATTGCGCGACCAGCAAGTTAAAAAACAGTGCAGCAAGCCTCTACAGTACATTAGTTACACTGGCAAAGGAGCAAATGGAAACAATGTGAGGCAATTCAACATGGTCTTTTATTGGTGGAGTCAGTACAAAAACATTTATTTACAAATACTGTACAATGTTGAAAGATTTAAAGTGCACAGCAATTCTAACCATCCATACACAATAATACATTCTGCAGCCTTTATTAAATTCTTCTGCCACAAAACATTTTTGGTGTATGGGGCACAGGGAGTTAAAGTGACTTGCTTTTTATGTACTGTATTTGGGGGTTGTCTTTGGGTGTTTATTCATCAAATTATTATGATGAACTGCCTTTTGAAATTACACTGCTGTTAACTACAGTACAGTATTTCAGCCACACACCTCCAGAGTTTTTAATCCCTCCCTAGCCAAGCGTCAATCGGCTGAGTCACCCTAGCCTACAGTACCATCCCCCTCTCTCCACTGGGTCGTTGATCTGCTGCATATTGCCATTGTGTTCTTAATCCGCCCATAGCCGAGCTACAAACACTCAGCACGCCTGCGTCTAATCACACCATCCCCCTCCCCCAACCCTTAGAGGCCTGTTGTTTGAACGGTAATGCTTTGAAAAAACCCCTGTCGAATTTGAAATGTAAATCTGATGTGCACAGCACTGTGAGAATTGAGAGTACACTGATACAGTATTTCATCAGGGTGTGAAAATATTTGTCAGTCACTATGGTTTACAGTTTAAATAAATAAAATAATTCATTGGTGCACTGTAGGGGTGGCTGTCAATGATTATGATTCGCAGGAAAGTGAATAAATATTTATTTTATTTTATCAGGAACCAAAAAATACAAATATAAAAATAATCAGGAATAATATATACAGTAATGCAGTCTTTATTAAGTTATTTTGGCAGCTTGAAATTGGATAACCATTTGGAAAACCTTTTGTAAAACATGAGGAAACATGAGTAATGCACATTTATAAGAATATTATTTAATACTACAGTATATACAGTACAGTACTGTAATGTACAGTACTGTATAATATACTGTACTGTATATACTGTATAGTAAAATTATTTTTTCTTTAGTCTTTATCTTTTCCTCATTCTGACTGCAGTACAGTACTGTAGTTCATTGAGAGAGGAGAGGTTTTGTGTACATCATTGCTGCTGTTTATATACTGTACATTTGACTGTACAAGCAGATTTGACTGGACACAATGCCCCCATCCCCCTAGGCCACCGTTTTTCCTGGAACGACAAGAAAACAAAAAATTAGTGCAGTTCTGTATTATGGCAGAACTACTGTAGGTGGCTTGTGCAGCTTTCTCTGGAAAGAAAAAAAATGGGCAGTTAGTAGGCAGTTACTGTAGTACTGTCAAACTAGTGTACTGTATACTGTACTGGAACTACTGTATACTCTGACTACTGTTAAATTCTATGTACTGTAACCTGATGGCTGGTGCTGCTCTCTCTGTAAAGAAAAAACTAACTACTGTATACTCTTACTATCTGGAAAGAAAAAATCTGTGCCATACTTACCTGTAACATACAGTACTGTACTTACAATACTACAGCACAGTACTACTTTCCTGATGCTTGCCCATTACGCGCGATGACAATGGGCAACACAGTGGCAATATGGTCTATATATTTATTGCAGCGTTCCACGGTGAGTACATCGTTCCAAAAACTCAGTATGCCTTTCAACAACTCGTCCTTTGTTGGAGGGTTTCGCCACTTTCCGGATATGGTCCTTCAGCTGATGCCAGACCATTTCGATCGGATTGAAGTCTGGCGACCTGTCATTGGAAAGAAAGGACAATTGGTTTAAGAGCTAAAAACAGTGGGGAACAAAAATGGGACACGGTCTACTGCACTTACTCCGCTGGCGTCTTCACCCAGTTGATGCCGCGCTCAAGGATATGCGCCGTTGACGCAGTGTGCTTGGGATCGTTGTCCTGGTAGAAGCGGTGACCATTGGGGAAGTCGCGTGTGATGTATTGCACTATCTCGGGCACAATGTTGTCTTGGAAGAAAGCTTTATTCATGATTCCTATAGCAAGAAAAGAAAAGTGCTCAAAAAACTGCACAATAGTACAGTACAGTGCATACGGTAAGGCAACACTAGTCAAGTACAGTGCATTAGGCGACATTATATTTGATACATTTTACCTTCAAAGATGACAATGCATCCCGGTCCACGCCTAGAAATGGCACCCCACACATGCAGCTTCACAGGGTGTTTTGGCCGCGGCTTCAAAGATAAGCGGCCTTTTTTGTGGAACGCAAATCGTGCAAATCTCTCCAGCGACACAGTAGACTCATCAGTGAAGATGCAATCCTGGAAAGTCTCCCCGCTGTCGATCCATGCCTGGGCCTGGAGCACTCTTTTGATTTTGTTTGCGTCCCGTATCATGGGGTACACTCTGTAATGACAAGGAATAAAAACTTTTTACTAACTTTTTACTAACCTCACACGTCCATATTTCCATCCAATGCTGCGTCTCATCTTCTTTATGCTGGTATCGGATACAGTCAGATTGTGCTTTTCCTGCAGAGTGTTTTTAACCCTTAATGCACTCCTCTCATCATTCTCCTCACTTATTTTGTCCACCAGAAGAGTTGTCTCCCTACAATGTAAAGAAAATATATTGTTTTATTAATATGCAGCAATATAAAATGTATATACTGTAAATATAATGTTGTAATATTAAATAAATTGAAATATACAAAAAATATCGACTGCTGTACTATAAATATAAATATACACAATAAATATACTGTACTGTTGTAATATAAATATACATCCTACTGGTGTATACTGTATACCGTTGTAAGATTAATTGAAATATACAAAAAATGTATACTGCTGTACTATACATATAAATAGACAATATATATATACTGTTGTACTATACATATTAATATACAAAATAAATATACTGTTGTAATATAAATATAAATATACAGTACATCCTATACAGTATATACCGTTGTAAGATTAATTGAAATATACAAAAAATGTATACTGCTGTACTATACATATAAATAGACAAACTACTGTACAGTATGTTATAATATAAATCAACAGAAATAACAACAGTATTACAGTAGATACAGAACTGTACTGTAGATGTACAGTACAGTTTTCTATATTTTTTTTTGTTAAGTTTTATAAATATACTTACGCGTTTGTTACCCTTGGTGCCTTTTTCCGGTCTCTGTTTTGTCCGTGTGCATGATAGCTCAAGGTGTTTAATGGCACAACGAGGCCAGAAGTAGCTAACCAGCATTGGATAGCAGCAATTCGGTGTCCGCTCCTGTACATCTCCTTAATTCGCATGCTGAGATCCTTTGAAATCTTTTTAACAGGCTGCGAGTAGAAAGAAATACAAACACAAGAATGTATATTCGATGTTTAGTCGATGTTTAGTCGATGTGTATTCTATGTGCAGTGAATCCACAAAATGGATGGTGTATTTATATGGTAATGACTCACATTAGAGTACGCCCACTTTCAACACCTGTACCTGGCCGCCATGCATAAAAGGTCACACACTTTGCATAGGCCACCACTACAGGATCTTTATCTGAACTTGCCCTTGTCCAGATACTGTACTGCATTGTGCCACCTGCTTCCATGGAGCATCCCCGTTTCTATGGACGCAAGAACCCTCTCACCTCTGCCGTGCCTGTCATGCTGAAAAAGCGAAAGGCAGGAGCCGTTTCCACGCCAAGGGCAAAGCGACAGGCTAAGGCCAATAAAGAAAACCTTCTGCTGACCCCAAAGGTTAAGGGTTTTCTTAGACGTAAGCCTCATTATGTGAAGAAGATATATGGTGATGTACTCTCGACGCAGAACGAATGGCAGCCAACCCATCGGACCCGCAGACCACTTCCTCCCATATGCTTCGACGACTCTGCTGTAGCTGTCCCGGAAATCTTCATCCCGTCTTCTCCACCCCCATCTTCTCCGGTTCCATCTGACGCCTCTGCTTCTCGCCCAGAAATCCAAAGGTCACCTTCTCCATCCCTCTTCGACGACGCTGCCGCTTCTCCTCTACCGGGTATCCACAGGTCACCTCCTCCACTCTCCATCGATGCCGCTTCTGTCCATGGAACCCCCATCTCATCTTCCATTGCACCCATCCCCCCAGATGTCCAGACGCCATGCACAAGAAGCAGCTCGTTGGACCGGATGCTGAATGGGATAAGTGTGGATCTCCCCGGGAATTCTATTGTGCTGGCAAAGATAGATCTGCTTCTGGAGACCATGTTAAATGTGGAGCAACGGATGCTACAAATGGAGCAACGGATGGATCAACGGATGGAGAAGATAGAGGCTGACATTGCGGGCATACATTATTTGCTCGGTGCTAATGCCCCTGTTTCCCCGACGCCGGAGCAGGAGGGTGACATGGATGTGATGAATGGGACCTTCGACCCCCTTCCTTCACCAAGTGCACCCCCTCCACCAGAAGATGTAGTGTACATGTATGCCGTTGAGGAGGATATGACAACCCCGTCAAGACCACGCCAGGAGACAACACGGCGATCACGACCGGAGGAAAGCTTCCTCCCAGACATCCTACCATCGCCCGTCGCCTCAAGCACACCCGTTCCCAAAAGACCTACACCCGCTCGCATCGAAACAGTGCCCGACATCACCCTGTGTGATCTGCCACCGGGACTCAGGGAGAAGTATAGGGTGATGAGTGCTGGTGTACCCCACAAGTATGCCTTGATCATTTTTAAGCACCATGTTCCCTACACGTTGTACTGCGAGTGGGTGTTCAAAGTGAACTACGAAGGAAATCGCGTTAAAAAGGCCCTTCCTGCCAATTTAAGGAAAAACATTGTGGAAGAAATGCGGCGCTTTTATACAGTTACAGATCCTGTAATGAAAGGCATTAGAGACTGCATTAATGGCGTTTTGCGCCATGCAAGGAATCGGCCATGGATGGACAATGTGGAGGACTGTCAGTGAGACCATACTGTTGTGCTGAACTGTATTGTACTGTACATGTTTTGCCCTACAGTACCTGCTGTACTTAAACAAAGGAGATGTTGATGTGTGGTTTTTTTCACAGGACATGCACAACTCCAGTCCCTGAGGGCCGCAAACAGGCACGGTTTTCAACGTTGCCCTGAAAACCTGCCCTGTTTGCTGCCCTCTAGGACTGAACTGGTGCAGGTCTGACTGACAGTGTTGCGCACCATCCCACTGTACTGTACTGTATACAGTACTGGGTTTCTTTAATAAAGGAGATGTTACTTAAAATGTCACTTTAACTCCCTTTGCCCCATGCACCAAAAATGTTTTGTTTTGTTAATGGTTAGAATTGCTGTGCACTTTAAATGTAAATAAATGTTTTTGTACTGACTCCACCAATAAAAGACCATGTTGAATTGCCTCACATTGTTTCCATTTGCTCCTTTGCCAGTGTAACAAATGTACTGTAGAGGCTTGCTGCACTGTTTTTTAACTGGCTGGTCGCGCAATTGGCGTAGGAACTACGGCAATTGGCGTGGGAACTAGGTCAATTAGCGTGGGAACTTCTGTTCTAGGGCACCTAGAAATAAAATTCATTTTGCCCCTAGATGTTAGGAACCCCCTCACTTGACCCCAACAGGGTCCCAGCAGTAATGGCGGCGAGAAAGGGTCACGCCGGCGAGGAGGGTCCTACCATTGAGCGCAATGGCGGAGAAAGCTTTGAACCGGCTAAGTCAGAATCAGAAACCTGGAACCCACAACTTCGGTTCTGTGCGACCTAGAGGGCTCAGATTCGGTCACCATGTAGTCCTAGTTGCGGCAGGATTGCATGGCAAATTGCGACCCTCTCGTGGCAACAGAACGGAGTCAGGGTGATGTTAAAGTTCAGGTTTCTGCCATTGACTTGCATGGCAGAAAAAAAGCCACTTTGGTAATGTGCTTTTAAACTGTCTTTTTGTACCTCCGGTTTCGGGGGTCTTGGAAGGCTGATATTTTGCCACTATGGACTTACAGTATATACAGGATTTATATATTTTTATTTTAAAGATATTAAAGAATGTACTGTATTGTATTAAAAACATGTGACTGTAAACCATAGTGACTGACAAATATTTTCACACCCTGATCAAATACTGTCTCAGTGTACTCTCAATTCTCACAGTGTTGTGCACATCAGATTTACATTTCAAATTCGACAGGGGTTTTTCCAAAGCATTACCGTTCAAACAACAGGCCTCTAAGGGTTGGGGGAGGGGGGTGGTGTGATTAGACGCAGGCGTACTGTGTTTGTAGCTCGGCTATGGGCAGATTAAGAACACAATGGCAATATGCTTGGCTAGGGAGGGATTAAAAACTCTGGAGGTGTGTGGCTGAAATAGTTAACAGCAGTGTAATTTCAAAAGGCAGTTCATCATAATAATTTGATGAATAAACCCCCAAAGACAACCCCCAAATACAGTACATAAAAAGCAAGTCACTTTAACTCCCTGTGCCCCATGCACCAAAAATGTATTGTGGCAGAAGAATTTAATAAAGGCTGCAGAATGTATTATTGTGTATGGATGGTTAGAATTGCTGTGCACTTTAAATCTTTCAACATTGTACAGTATTTGTAAATAAATGTTTTTGTACTGACTCCACCAATAAATGATGACCAGGTAAATTTCAACCCGCTCAGACCCACAGAACGGGTTATTTTACATTATATTCGCGCAATTGGCGTGGGAACTACTTAGGGCCGCGGTCAAGTTCACGGGCAATTGGCGTGGGAACTTCTGTTCTAGGGCACCTAGGAATAAAATTCTTTTTGCCCCCAGATGTTAGGCACTGTATACCACTGTACCGTATACTGTGGAAGACAAATATTGACACGATACTGAACATGTAGAATAAATGCATAGTTTTATTTATTCAGGGTTTATTACACAGTATACTGTACGGCCGGAAAACATCAGCATACAGTACAATATTACCCATCGAAATCCCCTCATTAGCCGTTTTCTTTTCTGAAAAAAAAACCAAAAAGAAAAGTTTTAATGTACAGTACAGTACAGTAATGGTCAGCCCCCTAAAGAAGTACCCAGCCAGCCCCACCAAAATAATATGGCAACAAGACAGTACTCACCATTGAATTTCCCATTCAGCTTGCGCCGGCGCCGGTCCACTGCCAGTCCAGCTTTCTTCATCATCCACGTCGATAGTTGGCAGCGGGACTAGTCCACCTGTAGTCAGCAGGTGAGGCTGGAAATCGCTTAGGTACATGCAAGCTTCATCAAAACTGCACGCCAAATCCAGCTCAGCCTCAGGCTTGTCACTGACAGTGGGACCGTCATTGTAAGCCGGTGCTGGTGCATTGCTTGGCAGCGATTGTCGCTTCTTAGTTGGTTTTAACACGACCCTTTGCCTTTTGCTGCCTCCATGATCATAGATACGGGAAAAATCCGGTGACACACACCAATACCCTCCAACGAATTGGGGCTCAATACGGTGAAAACAGGGGTCACTACATAACCTTTTCCTTATTGCACGCTTCCACGTATGAGGAGTTGGCGAAAATTTGTAAAAGTCATAGTTTTCGATAAAATACTGATAAATTTGAGCAACTGTTGCCATCTTATCATCTGTTGCATTAATCGCGGCCCATATCAAATACGCGTAACTTCTGTCAGGTCTTTGGAAAGCAGGCTGCACTTGAACACTCATGGCGGGTGGGTCTCTGGAGAATAGTGTAAGACAAACTGAAACTGGTCTTTGTCTTTCTTTAATATGAAAAGCCTAAATTGATACATTTTTGCAACCTCTTTCTTCAGGCTCAAGGCCAAGTTACAATAGCACACTGTGGTACGGTATCTTTTTTAAACGAAACACCTGCAAGCCGATACATTACTGATTCAGCGCATTACAATTCATGAATTTATGCCATCTGGCGGACACGCGAAGCATTGCAGCCTATTAAAATCCGAACCATTATCAATAAACACATCAACCGCGCGTCAGCCGGGCATGACCCTGGCTGGGAGCCCGGCATGCTCCGGGTGAACAGCGTGGCATTCCAGGAACATGCCAGATACAAGCCGGTGATTACTTCGAATAAAAGCTGCCGGAGCAGTATAGCTTCGAGAGATGTGGACGATGTTAGGGACATCATGAAAGAGATGGAGACCGCTGGCATCGTGACTGAGTCCCGCAGCCCCTACTCCTCACCCATCGTGGTGGTGCAGAAGAAGAATGGTTTAGTGCGCCTATGTGTAGACTATCGCAACCTAAACCGTTGCACGGTTCCTGACCAATATATGCTACCCCTGATCGAGGAGATTATCAGTGCCCTGTCAGGCATTCAGTGGTTTAGTGTACGGGATCTGCGTTTGCGATACTATCAAGTTCCTATGAGCCCAGATAATCAAGAGAAAACGGCGTTAGTCTGCCCGTTAGGATTCTACCAGTTCACTCGGATGCCTCAAGGCATATGTGGAGCCCCTGCTATGTTCCAGCGGCTGATGGAGACCATCATCGGAGACATGAACCCCAGGATGAAATTATTGCCTTCGGTCGGACGTTGGAGGAGTATGAGAAGCGCTTCCTGAAGGTCTTGGACCGACTGCAGAAGAAAGACCTGAAGTTGTCCCAAGACAAATACAAATTCTGCCGGACCTCAGTCACCTATGTGGGTCATATTGTCTCCACAGATGGAGTGGCAACGGACCCTACCAAGGTGGAAGCAGTGGTGAACAAGCCTCGGCCTGACAATGTGATGGAACTCCGTTGCTTCTTTGGATTCTGCAGCTACTATCGGAGATTTGTGGAAGGGTACTCCTGGATTGCCAAAGTTCTGAACAACTTATTGAAGCTCTGTCCTGAAAACCCTCACCAGAAAGCTGTGAATCCAAGAACACTGATCGTCGAGAAATGGACTTCTGCCTGTGAGGAGGCCTTCTTGACCCTAAAGAAAAGGCTAACAGAAGCATTAGAACTCACAGGCTAACAGAAGTGTTGGCATATGCCGACCTGGAGCAACCCTATGTGTTGCATGTAGATGCCAGCTTCGATGGATTGGGAGCGGTACTGCATCAGATGTATCCTGCGGGTCTTCGGCCTGTCGCTTACGTGAGACGCTGTCTAACTCTGAGAGAGAAGAATTATTCGCTCCATAAACTGGAGTTTCTAGCCCTGATGTGGGCTGTCGTAGATAAGTTACACAATTACATATATGGGGTATCCTTCGAGGTAATGACAGACAACAATCCGCTTATCTACATTCTGACATCCGTCAAATTGGATACCACCGGCCACAGGTGGTTGTCCGCGCTATCCAACTATAACTTTCAACTCCAACTATAAGTACAAACCGGGCCCCCTGAACATGGGAGCCGACGCTCTGTCCAAAAGACCCGAACTGAACCCAGTCCCTGACGACGGAGAGTGAGAAGAGATTCCCGGTCCCGGGATTTGGGCTGTGTGCTCCACAGCTGCTGTACTTGAGGGAAACATAGAATTCTCTGAACTCCGAGTGGCAGATTCACTGGGATGTCAATCAGGGGCATTCCCTGCTGCGTACTGCCTTCTTGAGGCCATGTCCGTCAATCCAGACACTATAATGAGGTGGAAGGAACTCGTCCATGAGCAGATGCGAGACCCGGTGGCTAGAGCCGTACGTCGGGCTATCCAAAACCAAAATCCCTTATTGGTGAAGTATGTCCCCGCAGACACGATCGCTATCCTGATGAGAGAATGGGATACGTTTCAAATAGACAATGGCCTACTTTATCGAGTACTTTATTACACCCACCCGGATCGCAGACTGCTGGTTCAGCCCAGAAAACTGCAGTATATGGACCTAAGGTCCTGTATGATGACCATGGGCATTGATGGACAAGACCATCGGATTACTATGAGACCAATATGAGGGAATCGCTGGAGCATCATTGCCGATGATGCTTGCGGTGTATCCAGCGTAAAATACTGCCTACCTGTGTGTCACGGGAGACCAATGTTTTTAACACCCAAATTACTCGGATCCTTTGATTGAGCAAAGCAAGAGATAAAATAAATCGTAATTTATTTACACGATGAACATCAACAACTTGATTGACAAAATATTATGAAAATACACTTACTCGGCTGGTGCAAAACGAAATTTTCTACTTCCAGAATGAAATCTTTAGAATTAGAGTTTTAACGCACACTTTCCCAGGGGCGGGAGTTGTGCAACCGCAAAGCCGCAAAAACAGATACAAATCTTGGTTACGATGTAATAATTTTTGTACCGCACGATGAATCTAATCTCCCGATCGGCTGCAGGGATTTTTAAACAGTAAAAACCCCTATCTCTATGCTCAGCAGCCAATCGCTGTGTGGGAACTAAACAACCCACCTATCCCCAGGTCTTGCCAGTAACGCCCAGCACAGGAGCTTCATAGTATACCAAAGGCATGCGCAAACATCGCACCTTCGCCGCTTAGCATACCAAACCAAGCCCCCTTCCCCAGCAACAGGTAATCTACTCCACCCGGACATCTGATATTATACCAGTACTTATTTTTTCTCTGCCCAGCTTAACACCTTTAACTGTCCGAACCTTTTTAACTCCTGACTTTTCCAGACATCCTGGGACCATGTCAGCAGGATGTCTTACAAGTCCGGGGCTAAATTATGCATGACTCACAGGGATTCCCTGCTATGCATCCTTAAAGTGTGGTACTTATAATGAAGTGTTTCCCCTGTTTCGGCTGCCTGAATGAAAACCCCTGCCCGCCTATAATGTTATTACAATTAAAAGAGGGGGACTTTCATTCATCAATTTTTATAAAACTTAATAAAACTTGCAGCATAACCTTTTTAATGATTTTACTCCAGCAGCTCTCAAGTCAAAACTCAGCGTGCTAGTACGTTCCTAGCCAAAGTTAGCTATACGCTAGGCGCTATGCTGCAAGCTGCTGTGTTTTAAAACTTTTTTTACTTTGCGCGGTTACAGGGAAACCTGGACACAATAACACATACATTGTAACTCATGATATTGATATCGTTCCCTTATACCTAGCGGGACACACACAGACATTTATAATACATTTACAGTGTTGCAGCCATTATTGGGGCGCAGAGCTGGCACTCTACAATTCCCCAATATGGCTCAGGGGCACCTAGTTGGGCATATTACCTTTATTTATTGGCCTGGGCACTCCTTCACCATCACACTGGGCAGCCCCAATGGCCCACCTGAAGAGCTCTGGTCCTATGTATGGATTTTCTGTATATTGAGCCAGATTCTAGGGGTATCAGGAATGTGCTTGTGATAACTGACCACTGCACCCGATACGCCCAAGCCTTCACCACCAAAGACCAAAAGGCCCTCACGGTGGTTAAGGTATATGGGAGAAGAACTTCATCCACTACTGGCAACCCAACAGAATGTATTCGGACCAAGGATGTGACTTCGAGAGCAAACGCATCAAAGAGCTGCTGAATCTACTCAACACTGAGAAGTCTCGCATGACCCCGTATCATCCTGGAGGAGATGCCCTACCGGAACAGTTCAATCAGACTTTGCTTGACATGTTAGGTACCCTGCGGGACCCCGAGAAGACAGGATGGAGTAAACATGTGGAACACATGGTGCACGCCTACGACTGCACTAGGTACGAGTCCACAGGATTTTCTCCATACATTATGATGTTCGCCAGGTTACCAGTGGATATTCGCCTGAGGGTGTCCATCGATGGGGTACCCATAAAAACCCATTATCAGTATGTACAACGACTGATGGACAATCTCCAGAGGGCATATCAGTTAGCCGATGAAGTCACAGACAAACTGAATCGAAACAACAAAAGGCGGTATGATTGTAAAGTACGCTATTGGGAACTTCAGCCTGGGGACAAGGTTCTCCTGCGAAACCTGGGAGTACCCAGGAAACATAAGTTCGCTGACCGATGGCGAAATGCCTCCTTCGAAGTGGAGTCACAGATGCCTGGCCTTCCATGTCTTCCGTATCAAAGATTTGGAGGGTATGGTAAAGGTATGATCAGGCGGCTGTAATGTCACCATCAGTGCAGGAAGACCCCAGTGGGATCCAGGATCACACAGATGAAGAGAACCAAGGTTCAGTGAAGGAAGATTTTTCTGAATAGTGGGGAAATAGTCCTGTCCATCAGGAGTCATCCCCAGTTGCTTCCACCAGTCAGCCAACCCCCCTCTCCCTCTACAGGCCTCTTCACGCCAAAAAGAGCCTGTTCAGATAGACAATTACGCTCTATGAGAGGGCCAGGGCCTCAAGCCACTGGAAGCCTCTCCGACCAAGAAGATGTGGAATAAGGATCAGAAGCAATTAATCAAGAATTCCGTAGGGGTCAGAGACCGAGACCCCCTACAATGAGGGTGGCTTATGATTCATTAGGAGCACCTCATTATGAATCTCAGCAGTCGTCTCAGTGCAAGCTGGCGTCCATAATGGTGATACTCACTGAACTATTGAATGATCTTTAAATACTTGTTGTATTATGTATGTTGTTGCATTTTTATTATATAAAGTTATGTTATGTTGGTTTCTAATGCGGGTGTGGAGGTCTTCACCAGGGGAAGTGTAGCAGGAATCCCCCTTCTTACCTCCAGGGGGGAGAACAGCTTCTTAGTGCAGGAGAAAATGCAGCATTGCGTCGGCCATGTTATGGTTGGCATGGTCCTCCCGACACTGATATGTGGCGGCCATCTTGGGGTTGGCGCGACTGGAGGGAAGGGGCTAAGAGAGACAGGATTTCCTCCAGGGTACAGGGGTGACCTTAGCAGAGTATCCAGAGCCAGAGAAGAGGAAGGTAGTGTCCGAGGAGCCTGCCAAGCTCCGGGACTTGGACCAAACCTGCCCCTAGGCCCCAGATAGATTCCCATCACCGCAGAGTACTGTTTACAGGGCTGGCCCTATTAATAGGTAGCTCCTGTTAGGGAGGGAGCACAGCGGAGCAGATCGGAACGCAAAGGGAGGCTTCTCACGGCGGCCTGTGAACCAGCCATCGCCCGGACCTTAAGGTGTGAGGGGTTTGTTGCTGGAGACCCTTTGGCGTGGGACCCTGCTGCTATTCTTGCCCTTGCTGGGAAGTGTGGCCTGGCTGGACCTTAAGCCAGGAAGGTATTGTGCACCAACACAAAGGGAGGGGGTAGCGCTGCACTCACACACACTGGGAGGGATTGCTTGCTGGACACTGGGTTACAGGTACCAGAGCACCCTAGGTACTAACTATTGGGGCTAGCTACCCCAGGACTATATTACTGTTATTGTTGTTATTTCTGTGACTTGTGCTGTGGATATTATTCTATGCCTTCTGTGGGACCACAGTAAAGGAGTTATATTATATTTGATCGTGAGTGTGTTATTGGGGTATACCCTAGGTATACAAGTTCCTATGAGGAGCCATTCTATTACCCAGGATCCTCATGGGTGGAGGCATTGCACCATATAGAGATATACTGCACCGACACACTTTATTCGAGCAAATACCCAGTATGTACCTGGCAGATACCTGGAATGCGCCGCTTCTCACCTCTGACAAGCCCCGTTGCGTTTGCCTTCCCAGCCTGGGTTCATGCCTGGCTGACGGGCGGCTGATCTGTTAAATGATAATGATTAGGATTTAATAGGCTGCAATGCTTCGCGTGTCTACCAGATGGCATAAATTCATGAATTGTAATGCAGTATATATATATATACTGTGCAGTATTGCAGCCAGCGGGAATAAAATGCTTCAATCCCTGCCTGGAAAATACCTCAATGCACTCGGGCAGAAAACAGTCACAAACCTCAATACACCCGGGTATACCCGAATTCGGGGGACTAGCCGAGCTCGAATAAAGTGTGTCGCCAGTGTACAGAACACAGGCTGTATATCAGGCTCCCTATGAGCTGAGGCCCAGGCCTTCTGTACGCCTGCAGGTAGCACCAGTACCGTAATAACCGCTGTTTCTCATACGGATAGGGGAAAGGGTATTACAGAAGATAAGAAGGTAGGGAGGAAGTGGAGCATGCGTGTGAATGCGAGAATGTGGAATGAGTGAGGTAGTGTAACTGCTTTTTGCAAAAAAAAAGAATTCGATTCCCTTTGACTTGACCAGGGAAGAATATTCTTGATTGTTTTATTCTGCGCACACAGAATAAAACTGGCTATTTGCTCGTATTGATGCTGTGCTCATAAACTATTTATACTCTGTGAACACACCTCTTTGTGAACCTCACCTTCTTGCACGTGGGTTCAGTGAAAATACATTCAGTCTGGGTGGATATTTAGGTGATAATTCATGAGGAACAGTGCATTATCTTGCCATTGATACCCATTGTGAATAGAAAAAAGGGAAATAGTGCGCAATCTAATTTTAAACGTGACGTGATAAGTGAGAATATATGAAATAAATAACTTAACCTAAGATTGAACGTCTGCAGCTGTGATGGAAGGTGGGGGGGCTCAGGAACCCCCTGGAACTAACAAATGGATACAAAAAAGAGACACAGCGCACAACGCTCATAGTGCATTACAAAATATTATTGACATGAATAATAAATGGTGAGTAATGTGCGTACATCAAATAAATTAATAACAAGCAGTTTCGGGATATTTTACCCAACGCCTCCGGAGACCAGGATATATGTCTTTGCAGGGGTGATACTGCTGTCCTCGATGGTGCAGGGTCCTATTGAAATGTGTGCACAACCTCTGCTTGATCTTGCTCCCCTGAGCACAGGCAGGCTGGGAGCTGCTGATTCCTGCAGTGTTTCAGCAGGGCAGTTTTAGACATCAGCTGTGCGCCAACACTCTCCTCCGTGTGGATCACTTCCTGGATCGTGACGTCACCGCAGGGATTCGGCGCCGCTCAGCAACAGTCAAAATCGCGCAGTAGGGTGCCAGTATGGGGCTAGAGCACTAGTACAAGCTTGTCCTACGCGTTTCGAAACGGAACGTTTCTTCTTCAGGGACTAATATTAAGTGGATTTCGGGTAAAAGCTATATATCCCGCAATCGTGTCTCATTGGTTAATCCCTTAATCCTATTGTACAATAGGGAACCAACGGGGGCGGGATTAGAGTCCCGAAAGACATACGTCACTAACTAAGGTTAACATATGCAAAAAAAACTTTGAACAAACTTTAATAACAAGAACAATGTTAACCAAGACGCAAATGATGGGCTAGAATAAAGAAAAAAGTGTTAAAAACATGTCATATAAACACACAATCAATAAAATCATTGCCCTATGGACCTGAATGACAAATGGTGAAATATAAGGTATATAAAAAACATAGATGTGTTCAAGAAGGGTCTAAAACATATTGAGCAGCAGAATAAAAGTTAAAAATGATTTACATGTCTAAATGCATATTTCCACTAAAAGGACATAATATGTTTATATAATTTATGTTATTAAATAATTAAAAAGAGTTTGCTAATAAAATGATTAATATAGAGACCAAATGTCTATGTCTTCATTTAAACCTCCTGGATACAAGGTGTTTAGTTTATGTATCCAGAAGGTTTCTTGCCTGGATAGTTCCTTAATCCTGTCCCCCCCTCTCCTATTTTTTGGAATATGTTTAATACCTTTAAAAAGGAGGGTTGAGGGATCACTGTTATGGCATGTTGCATAGTGTTTAGAGAGACTTTAAAAGGCTAAAAATTTAAAGAATACGCTATCCCCTAGCGATATCAAATTAAAAGAACAACACAGTGGGGAAAGGCAATGGTTGAGTATCAAACCAACTGGGAATTTCAAATGTGGGAGATGCTCTGTTTGCATTTGGGTTTATGCATAAGGCACCATGCCCCTAGTTCATCCAGTTTGGGCAGCAGGCTCCGGATGTTTATATGGGCGACAGACAGACCTTTTTGAATTTTGAAGGGGGGTTTCTCAGGGGTATGGGACAGAGTTGAAAAGGGAGGGCCTGGGTTAAGTTCAATATCACCTGCTAAAGAGAGTAATAGTATGAGTAAAAATTTGAATAGTTGAATAGTTTATTTATTAGAATGTCCCTGTGGTCTTTTTTATGTGGGACGCACGAAGCGTGCTTTGAAAGTACGCATTTTAGAACATTTGCGAAACATAAAACTGGGGTTCATGAAACACAGTCTCTCTAAACACTATGCAACATGCCATAACAGTGACCCCTCAACCCTCCTTTTTAAAGGTATTAAACATATTCCAAAAAATAGGAGAGGGGGGGACAGGATTAAGGAACTATCCAGGCAAGAAACCTTCTGGATACATAAACTAAACACCTTGTATCCAGGAGGTTTAAATGAAGACATAGACATTTGGTCTCTATATTAATCATTTTATTAGCAAACTCTTTTTAATTATTTAATAACATAAATTATATAAACATATTATGTCCTTTTAGTGGAAATATGCATTTAGACATGTAAATCATTTTTAACTTTTATTCTGCTGCTCAATATGTTTTAGACCCTTCTTGAACACATCTATGTTTTTTATATACCTTATATTTCACCATTTGTCATTCAGGTCCATAGGGCAATGATTTTATTGATTGTGTGTTTATATGACATGTTTTTAACACTTTTTTCTTTATTCTAGCCCATCATTTGCGTCTTGGTTAACATTGTTCTTGTTATTAAAGTTTGTTCAAAGTTTTTTTGCATATGTTAACCTTAGTTAGTGACGTATGTCTTTCGGGACTCTAATCCCGCCCCCGTTGGTTCCCTATTGTACAATAGGATTAAGGGATTAACCAATGAGACACGATTGCGGGATATATAGCTTTTACCCGAAATCCACTTAATATTAGTCCCTGAAGAAGAAACGTTCCGTTTCGAAACGCGTAGGACAAGCTTGTACTAGTGCTCTAGCCCCATACTGGCACCCTACTGCACGATTTTGACTGTTGCTGAGCGGCGCCGAATCCCTGCGGTGACGTCACGATCCAGGAAGTGATCCACACGGAGGAGAGTGTTGGCGCACAGCTGATGTCTAAAACTGCCCTGCTGAAACACTGCAGGAATCAGCAGCTCCCAGCCTGCCTGTGCTCAGGGGAGCAAGATCAAGCAGAGGTTGTGCACACATTTCAATAGGACCCTGCACCATCGAGGACAGCAGTATCACCCCTGCAAAGACATATATCCTGGTCTCCGGAGGCGTTGGGTAAAATATCCCGAAACTGCTTGTTATTAATTTATTTGATGTACGCACATTACTCACCATTTATTATTCATGTCAATAATATTTTGTAATGCACTATGAGCGTTGTGCGCTGTGTCTCTTTTTTGTATCCATTGATACCCATGGTGGAAAAGCCTCAGGCCTTAACCCCCCATACATTCATGGCCAGGTAATGTTCTGTCTGGATTATTACTATTATAAGCTACATTTTTATATTTTTCATTATAATAGCCTTCTTTTAGATATCTCCTCCCTCTCTGAATAGGCCCTAACATTGCAATGCAGCAAAACAATTTGACAAGGAAAAGGCACACTCCTGCTGTTTAGTCCACACACACTCACTTGGCTCACAACAGCTTCATGCAACATTACCTACCTCTGTGATAATGAGTCTGCTATGTACCTCAACTTTGTTCTTTCTTCCCCCCTTCTTGGCCTCAAGGAAATGTTACTCTCTCTATGCTCTACAAACTCCTCCCTCCTGGCCCACACCCAACATCACCATACACCCTGGATTACTCAAAAGCCTTGCACTATCTACTGAATGTTGGTGGAGAACACTGAAAACCAACACACCAACCACCGCTGACTCTAATGGCAAACATCACAAATTTACAACTTGCAAACAACTATTCAAATTTTTACTCATACTATTACTCTCTTTAGCAGGTGATATTGAACTTAACCCAGGCCCTCCCTTTTCAACTCTGTCCCATACCCCTGAGAAAACCCCCTTCAAAATTCAAAAAGGTCTGTCTGTCGCCCATATAAACATCCGGAGCCTGCTGCCCAAACTGGATGAACTAGGGGCATGGTGCCTTATGCATAAACCCAAAGCCATCGTTCTCACAGAAACATGGCTAACCCCTAAAACCTCCAATGCAAATATAGCCATTCAGGGATACTCCATTTCTAGGAGAGATAGGTCAAAGTGAGGAGGAGGGGTGTTATTTTATATTGCAGACACCTTACAATTTACACTGTTAAATTGCCCCCCAAGCCCACCCTCTTTCGAAATCCTAGTTGGCAAAATCTGCCTCCCCTTTTCTAAGCCTATCTTGGTTGCTGGCATCTACCGCCCCCCTAAAGCCCCTCTACAATCCCTGACTGATATCACCCAGTTTCTTGGCTCCATTTCCTCTTTGAATGAGAAGAGTGAGCTGCTAGTTCTTGGGGATTTCAACTTCAATTGGCTCAACCCTAAAAACCACAAAATCCAGATACAACTCAAGTCTCTTAAACTAACACAACTCATTTCCCAACCCACACGGACAAACCTGAAATCTCACAACCATTCCTTGCTAGACTGGATTCTCCCCTCAAACCCCAGCAGAATCCAATCCTCTGGCATCCTTCCTGACATTTTCAGTGACTATGCAATAGTGTACTGTGTAAGGAAAATTAAACCACCCCAATCAAACCCTAAAGTTCTCCTCAATAGAACATTTAGAAACTTTAACCCACAACAGTTCTTTGCTGATCTTACCAACTGCCCTTGGTACAGAATCGATTTAAATTCCCGACCCTGATTATGAGCTCGACTATTTCCAATCCGAGTTCTTAAAACTCTGTTATACCCATGCTCCACAACGCAGAATAAGCGGACGGGGGGCCCACCTTCCGTGGGTTACAACTGACCTTATAGCGCTCAACCATTTCAGGGATGCCTCGTGGAAAATCTACAAAGTAACTTGCACTACCAAGAACCTTAATCACTACAGATGCCTGCGGAACATGTGCACAAAGCAAACAAGACATGCAAAAGCACAATATTACACTGACAATCTTCACCAGAATACATCAAACCACCTAACTTCTGGAAGGTTATCAACAATATATTCCAGCCTTCTAGCCATCAACAACCAAGTAATATCATTAAGGAGGATATTACTCTGACAAACCAAACTGACATTGCAAATGCATTGAATGATTACTTTCTGGGGTGTGCTACTAACTTATTAGCGAAACTCAACCCAAACCGCAAACATGAACCTCACTCTGCGAGTACCCCTATAGCCCCACCCTTTCCCAACACTGCTCACAATTTTCAATTTGTCCCAGTATCCGATGAGGACATTACACAAGCACTCCTCAAATTAAAAACTAAGCAGCCAATGTAGACCTGATTTACTACAATCTAAGTTCCTAAGACTTGCTGCCCCAGCCATTGCCAAACCAATTGCTTTCATAATCAACTCTATTCTGGCTGCCGACCATATTCCTAAGACCTGGAAAACTGCGAGAGTTGTCCCAATGTTCAAAAGTGGGTAAAAAAACACTGTCAAACTACAGGCCAATCTCTCTTCTCCCAATACTATCCAAAGTCATGGAAAAATGTGTTCACTCCCAATTAAGCAATTACTATACCAAGATAAATTTCCCTAGCCAATTCCAATCTGGCTTTCGCCCCAAACACTTCACGGTAACTACCCTGCTAAAAGTTTGCAATTAAATCCAGTGTGGAATGGAACGGGGACAACTCACTGGTGCAATAGTCCTAGATATTGCAAAGGCTTTTGATACTGTTGATCATGTTATCTTGCTTAACAAACTCCAGTGCTCTGGAATAGGGAAGCATGCTTTAAACTGGTTTCATTCCTACATATCAGGTGGATCCCAACATGTGTCCATCTCAGGCTCTAACTACAACCTAGATACGAATGTCCCAGAATTGCTCCAAGGTGTAACTGATGCTACCAAAATTGCGCACACATAAGCTCTACAGTAAATCCAAAAAAATATCAATGGATAGATGATTCCATAAATGCACTCCCGTTCAGCGTCCCACTAATAAAGGTATGAGGTAGTGTGAAACCCTTAGCACAGTGTGCTCGTGACTATCCCACGGTACGGGGCTTTGATGTGGTAGGGCGGATATAGAGCTGCGGTGCGGCCGTGTCTCCTATAAGGAAACCGTAAGCGGCTTTTAAATCACCGCAATCCTCCGCCACTGCCCTCACATACCTGGTGTCACACACGGTAAAGATCCCCACTAAGGGGGGTGGGGGGGGGGGTTTACTCTTGACACGATCTTGACACGCCGGGTCCAGAGACTCCAATGCTGACACAGGGCTCCTCTGATCCGGAAGTGCAGCGACGCGTGCTCCAGCCAAGGTAAAGTAAACAGGAAAAGGGTAGTCAGGCGGTTCACTGCTGCCGTCTGGGTATGAAATTGGAAATCCACACGCTATGAGTTTAAAAGATTGTTTTTAATGAGTGCATATACACTGAGAAGTGTTATGCTACAGAGAAAACTCTGACGCGTTTCGTCCGCAGGTAGGGACTTTGTCAAAGAGTATCTGGTACTGCCCCTAGTGATGCATATATAGTGAGACATAGATTGACATAGATTGCTATAGGGTGAATCAAATTGGATAAAATACTGACTCACCAGGTGAATAATTTGCCAATTAGACTCTAAATGGAAAACCCTTTGTTAACCCCCTAATAGTACTCACTTACAAGGCATCACTGTGGACAATCTAATGCAGTAGAACATAATAATTAAAAGACGCAAAATATTAAAAAAAAATTCTCCATACTGCCGTCTAGATACATGAATAAACAATGTATAAAACAGTTACCAGTAACAATGTAGCAGAACCAGCAACATACATATAATATAAAAAAATTACAAGTTAGCAAAATCACAACAAATTATTAATACATACATAGTTGTAAATTAAATGTTTCACTGCTGAACTATACTATGGAATATATAGAGTATAAGATCATGTGTGAGATAAGTGATATAAAACAAATCAAATCTATAAAGTAAATAAATCAATTCACATAATAGTTAATAGATATATAAATAAATCAAGATCACACAAATGAATAATAACATAACCCTAACAGTAATATGTGCAACCATTAAACTAACGTAACTATACAAATGGTGCACTGCTATAAAATTAGTTATATAAGTTAATATTGTAAAGAACTTAAATCAATATAGATACCTAAAAATAATCAATAGTGTAAGAACTGCTAATAATATTAAGTGAAGAGAACCACATAAAACAGACTTATAATAAGTGCACCATAAAACACAACTACTACTAAAAAAACTACTACTAAAAAACCTATAATAAATAATAATATTATTAAAGAACATCATACATATAGAAGATATAAACAAATGAATCAAACTAGAAAGTGCTTAAGATCCCACTCCACATTAATCCCAGTGGGATGCAACGTATTCATAGCATGAATCCAATACATTTCCCTTGTATTAAGTTTGTTTATTCTATCTCCCCCTCTAGGATGGATATCAACGTGTTCCAGAGCTGAAAAAGAAAATTTGCAAATGTCCCCCAGGCTACACATGGAAAAGTGCCGTGACACAGGATGTAGCAAGTCTTTCTTTAGAATATGTCTAATGTGTTCCTGAACCCTTACTCTCACGGGCCTAATGGTCCGACCAATGTAAGACATTTTACATCCACATTGTAAGTGATAAATCACATAGCTGGTATGACAGTTCATAAAGCTACCAATGCGATGGTTGCCCTCACATGTAGGAATGTTTTTGATGGGTCTGGCATATTTGCAAACTGAGCACCGCCCACAGGGGAAGAAACCTTTTGGAATATTACTTAGTTGTGATCTATATGATTTTGCATTAAATAGACTCGGTGAGAGATGGGAACCTAAAGTTTTTGTTTTTTATAAATAAACCTCGGTCCACCCTGTATTAGGGATGCAATATCATTATCTAAGGTGAGTATTTTCCAATGTTTATGAAATATTTCCTTAATCGCTTTAGATTGTCTACTATAAACTGAAATAAAGGATGGACACAAAGAATTATCCTCATAATTGTATCGCTTCTTTTTACTATGTGTTTTGGACTTAATAATCTCCTCTCTATCAAGAGTCTGCATATTCAAATGCTTTAACAATATCAGTATCTTTATAACCTCTTTCTTTAAAATTATCCGCCATTTCGCGTGAACGAATCAAAAACATTTCATTATTTGAACAAATCCTCTTCAATTGAATAAACTGAGCCTTGGGTATGCTCTTAATAAGGGCTGGAGGATGACAGCTAGTTGCGCACAAAAGAGCATTTTTGGACAGGGGTTTCCGGAAAATATCCGTCTGTATCTTTTTGTCATTGTCATTAAAGAGTGTCATATCTAAATAATCTATGTGATGAATATTCCGTGTATATGTGAAATGTAAATTATAATCGTTAATGTTAAGTGTATTAATAAATGTGAGCAGTGAATCAGAATCCCCATCCCACACCAAAATAAGATCATCAATAAAGCGCCTGTAAAAAATAATGTGACTACGAAATAAATTAGAATCGTGATAAATGTGACGTGACTCCCAAAGACCCATAAAAAGATTAGCATAAGATGGCGCAAAAGAAGAACCCATAGCAGTGCCTAATTTTTGTAAATAATAACGTGAATCAAACATAAAATAATTGTGCGTGAGTAAAAACGTGACTGATTCAAATAAAAAAGTGCTTAAAGTGACTGATAAATCTGATAAAAAGCACTTTTTTATTGGAATCAGTCACGTTTTTACTCACGCACAATTATTTTATGTTTGATTCACGTTATTATTTACAAAAATTAGGCACTGCTATGGGTTCTTCTTTTGCGCCATCTTATGCTAATCTTTTTATGGGTCTTTGGGAGTCACGTCACATTTATCACGATTCTAATTTATTTCGTAGTCACATTATTTTTTACAGGCGCTTTATTGATGATCTTATTTTGGTGTGGGATGGGGATTCTGATTCACTGCTCACATTTATTAATACACTTAACATTAACGATTATAATTTACATTTCACATATACACAGAATATTCATCACATAGATTATTTAGATATGACACTCTTTATTGACAATGACAAAAAGATACAGTCGGATATTTTCCGGAAACCCCTGTCCAAAAATGCTCTTTTGTGCGCAACTAGCTGTCATCCTCCAGCCCTTATTAAGAGCATACCCAAGGCTCAGTTTATTCGGTTGAAGAGGATTTGTTCAAATAATGAAATGTTTTTGATTTGTTCACGCGAAATGGCGGATAATTTTAAAGAAAGAGGTTATAAAGATACTGTACTGATATTGTTAAAGCATTTGAATATGCAGACTCTCTTGATAGAGAGGAGATTATTAAGTCCAAAACACATAGTAAAAAGAAGCGATACAATTATGAGGATAATTCTTTGTGTCAATCCTTTATTTCAGTTTATAGTAGACAATCTAAAGCGATTAAGGAAACATTTCATAAACATTGGAAAATACTCACCGTAGATAATGATATTGCATCCCTAATACAGGGTGGACCGAGGTTTATTTATAAAAAAACAAAAACTTTAGGTTCCCATCTCTCACCGAGTCTATTTAATGCAAAATCATATAGATCACAACTAAGTAATATTCCAAAAGGTTTCTTCCCCTGTGGGCGGTGCTCAGTTTGCAAATATGCCAGACCCATCAAAAACATTCCTACATGTGAGGGCAACCATCGCATTGGTAGCTTTATGAACTGTCATACCAGCTATGTGATTTATCACTTACAATGTGTATGTAAAATGTCTTACATTGGACAGACCATTAGGCCCGTGAGAGTAAGGGTTCAGGAACACATTAGACATATTCTAAAGAAAGACTTGCTACATCCTGTGTCACGGCACTTTTCCATGTGTAGCCTGGGGGACATTTCCAAATTTTCTTTTTCAGCTCTGGAACATGTTGATATCCATCCTAGAGGGGGAGATAGAATAAACAAACTTAATACAAGGGAAATGTATTGGATTCATTCTATGAATACGTTGCATCCCACTGGGATTAATGTGGAGTGGGATCTTAAGCACTTTCTAGTTTGATTCATTTGTTTATATCTTCTATATGTATGATGTTCTTTAATAATATTATTATTTATTATAGGTTTTTTAGTAGTAGTTTTTTTAGTAGTAGTTGTGTTTTATGGTGCACCTATTATAAGTCTGTTTTATGTGGTTCTCTTCACTTAATATTATTAGCAGTTCTTACACTATTGATTATTTTTAGGTATCTATATTGATTTAAGTTCTTTACAATATTAACTTATATAACTAATTTTATAGCAGTGCACCATTTGTATAGTTACGTTAGTTTAATGGTTGCACATATTACTGTTAGGGTTATGTTATTATTCATTTGTATAATCTTGATTTATTTATTTATATATCTATTAACTATTATGTGAATTGATTTATTTACTTTATAGATTTGATTTGTTTTATATCACTTATCTCACACATGATCTTATACTCTATATATTCCATAGTATAGTTCAGCAGTGAAACATTTAATTTACAACTATGTATGTATTAATAATTTGTTGTGATTTTGCTAACTTGTAATTTTTTATATTATATGTATGTTGCTGGTTCTGCTACATTGTTACTGGTAACTGTTTTATACATTGTTTATTCATGTATCTAGACGGCAGTATGGAGAATTGTTTTTAATCTTTTTGCGTCTTTTAATTATTATGTTCTACTGCATTAGATTGTCCACAGTGATGCCTTGTAAGTGAGTACTATTAGGGGGCTAACAAGGGCTTTTCCATTTAGAGTCTAATTGGCAAATTATTCACCTGGTGAGTCAGTATTTTATCCAATTTGATTCACCCTATAGCAATCTATGTCTCACTATATATGCATCACATGGGGCAGTACCAGATACTCTTTGACAAAGTCCCTACCTGCGGACGAAACGCGTCAGTTTTCTCTGTAGCAGAACACTTTTCAGTGTACAGTATATGCACTCATTAAAAACAACCTTTTAAACTCATAGCGTGTGGATTTCCAATTTCATACCCAGACGGCAGCAGTGAACCGCCTGACTACCCTTTCCCTCTAACTACAACCCCTTGGATATCACCTGTGGTGTCCCGCAAGGCTCTGTTCTGTGGCCCCTACTCTTCTCAGTGTTCATCAATGATCTTCCTACAGCTTGTAAGGGAGCCTCAAAACACACGTATGCAGATGACACAATCCTATATGCACACAGCCATAGCCTCTCCGACCTTGAACACATACTTTAATCTGACTTTTTGAGACTTGAAAATTGGATTTCCCAAAACAAACTGTTTTTAAACACTGACAAGACTGTAACAATGGTATTTGGGACCAAGGCTACATTTCTAAAGCTTCCAATGACTGAGCTCCAGATCAGAACCAACGCTAAAAACCCCCTAAACCCTGTCACTAGTTTTAAATATCTGCGCATATGGTTTGACTCCCACTTAACATTTGGGATTCACATTGATACCCTGACATCCAAAACCTATGCCAAACTAGGTGTACTTTACAGGAACAAATCCTCCCTAAGTCTGCTGGTCAGAAAGCGTATCGCACAGCAGATGCTTATGCCAATTATCAACTATCGGGACATAGTATACGGCTCGGCACCCCAAACCCACCTTAGCAAACTTGACACCCTCTACAATTCAATATGCTGTTTTGTTCTCCAATGCAACTACAACACACATCACTGCGAAATGCTCAAAGAACTAGATTGGTCATCACTCGAGTCTAGGCGCAAAGTTAATCTTTCCTGTCTTGCCTTCAAATACTTTCTGGGCAAGCTACCCATCTACCTGAACAAGCTCCTCCCCCCTACCACATGCAGCACTTATCTGAGATCTGACTCCAAAAGACTGTTCATGGTCCCAAGGCTCAACAAAGTATCCGGACGTTCCTCCTTCTCTTACCGCGCACCCCAAAACTGGAACAATCTACCGGAGACTCTCACAGCCACCACAAGTCTAAGTTCTTTCAAAACTAAAGCTATATCACATTTTAATCTGGTCTGTAACTGTTACATACGCCTATCATATCTATTATCTCTTACTGTGCATGCAATGTCTTTTGTATATAATGTATACCCTGTTCATTTACAGTATGTAACTATGTATTGTAACCATGTATTATTTGTTATCTTACCTCTATGCCCAAGACATACTTGAAAACGAGAGGTGACTCTCAATGTATTAGTTCCTGGTAAAACATTTTAGGCTGAGTCCACGCTGCCGCTAAGCTCACTCATGTTTGGAGAGCGGTGATGTCACCAGCTCAACAAGCATGAGCGATCGCTGTCCTGCAACATTTTTAGAGCAGGAGCGGGGGGGGGGGCGTGGCTACTACGGGAGGGGGTGTGTCATTGGCTGTATAGGGGCTGTCTTGCTCTCTCTCTCTCTCTCCCCCCCATTGCTATCTTTCTCTCTCCCCCCCTGCACTCTCTCTCCCACCCACCCCTGCGCACTCTCCCTCATCCCCCCTGCGCTCTCTCTCCCCGACCCCCCTGCACTCTCCCCCCCTGCGCACTCTCTCCCCGCCCCCCGCGCTCTCTCTCCCCGCCCCCCCTGCACTCTCCCCCCCGCGCTCTCTCCCCGCCCCCCTGCATTCTCCCCCCCGCGCTCTCTCCCCGCCCCCCCTGCACTCTCCCCCCTGCGCTCTCTCTCCCCACCCCCCCTGCACTCTCCCCCCCCTGCGCTCTCTCTCCCTGCCCCCCCTGCACTCTTTCTCCCGGCCCCCTCTCTCTCCCCCCTTGCTTTCTCTCCCCTCTCACCCTTCTCCTCTCTCTCTCCCTTCTCCCCCCTATCTCTCTCCCTTCTCCACCCCCTCTCTTTCTCTCTCCCTTCTCCCCCCTCTCCCTTCTCCCCCCTCTCTCCCTTCTCCTCTCTCTCACTCCCTCTTTCTCTCCCCTCTCTCTTTCTCTCTCCCTTCTCCTCTGTCTCCCTTCTCCCCCTTCTCTCTCTCTCACTCTCCCTTCTCCCCCCCCCCTCTCCCCCCTCTATCACTCCCTACACCACTCCGTTTTCCCCTCAGTCCGTTTGCCCCCCCCCCACTCAGTCAGTTTGCCCCCCCACTCAGTCCGTTTGCCCCCCCCCTACTCAGTCCGTTTGACCCCCCCCACTCAATCCGTTTGCCCCCCCCACTCAGTCCGTTTGCCCCCCCCCCCAC
Organism: Ascaphus truei; assembly: GCF_040206685.1. Taxonomy (NCBI): domain Eukaryota; kingdom Metazoa; phylum Chordata; class Amphibia; order Anura; family Ascaphidae; genus Ascaphus; species Ascaphus truei. Next base: position 185,807,398 of record NC_134485.1, read on the forward strand.
TCAGTCCGTTTGCCCCCCCCCCACTCAGTCCGTTTGCCCCCCCACTCAGTCCGTTTGCCCCCCCACTCAGTCCGTTTGCCCCCCCCACTCAGTCCGTTTGCCCCCCCCACTCAGTCCGTTTGCCCCCCCCCACTCAGTCCGTTTGCCCCCCCCACTCAGTCCATTTGCCCCCCCACTCAGTCCGTTTGCCCCCCCACTCAGTCCGTTTGTGACATGTCATGTGACCCTGCTCTCAGCACCAAAGTATCTCTCCCTTGTCTCCCCAAGCACAACGCATGGGAGAGTGTGTGTGTGCACGCGCATGAGCGCGCAAGCACAGCGGGAGAGGGGATGTGCTGATCCACATTGCAGAAGGTAAGCGCGTCAAGCACATAGCGAGCTCAGCGCCAGCGGGGACTCAGCCTTATAAATAAAAATAAAATACACTCATGCATCTGCCCCCTAGATGATCTTCCCCTCCTGCCACCAGCTACCTGACCCCAAGATGCTACATCTTGTTGTTTAACAAATGCATGATTTAATAAAATGATCACAGAAGATTCAAATAGTTATTTTGTAATTATTTATAAGATAAAAAGAAAATACTCCCAACCCCTGCGGCACCATCATTTAAGTGCACAGGGCAGGTATGCTGGGATCCTATAAATATGGAAAAGTTGCACAATTCTTATAAGGTTGGAATCCACTGCTTAGGAGAAAAATCGGCATCTATTTGCAATGCAGAACCAAGGACAACAAAATGTAAAATAATCTTACTTTTTCATGGTCATGTATGGTCCAGCAGTGAATGAGAAAGTAGGTTCATCATCTCCTTGGACTACTTCTTTTTCCCCAATAAATGGAGTGGATGCCATATATGCCAGCTGTCTGTTGTCTGTCAAATACAACTAAAAGGAAGAAGAAAAGTCCTGTTTTGTACCCCTATTCCTATATTTGCAGATATTTTTACATAAGTTCTAGAATTCAGGGAGAAAGTCTCAATAAGCACTTTGGGTCCTATTTACTAAGCTGTATAAAATGCTGTACCTCCCAGCATGGTTTAGTATATATTGCCACTTTAAGCAAATGGGATGTATGGTGTCGTCTGGTCCAGAAGGTGTCACATGGAGTAACACTACATAGTATAATAGAAACATAATACAGCTCAATCTCGTTATAACGCGATTCGTTACAACGCGAATCCGCTTATAACGCGATGCTAGCGCAGCTCCCAATTTTCGTATTTATGAATACTTTACAGCACAATTATTGGTATCTTAAATACTTTATTGTACAATGCATACAATTGTACATTATTTCTAACGCGACCCGCTTATAACGCGATGTGATTCTTTGGACCCCAAGCACAGCGTTATAAGGGGGTTGAGCTGTAGTAAGATGACTCTTTATGTCTTATTCCTTTGAATGGGGCTGCAAGGCAACTTCCAGCATGGAAGGTTTCTTATGGAGTAGCACTTGAGTAAATATGGCTCTTTATCCTCAAAGAAAATGTATGTTACTGTCTCCTTTGGTTTCTTGCCACCTTGTTTTTATTTTATTTTATATATGTGTTAAATGAATTATAATTATTTTTATTATTCTGATTATAGTATTGTTATAAGTAATTGTTATATAATATAACCTGACACAATAGCATATTATCTAAACTTTGCTAATAATCAATTTATTAGTGTTGGCTTTTTGAGTTGCTCCTTTGCTTCTTAAGATCAAATAGCAAAGCTTGTGCTCCCTCCGGGCCACATCCATGTAGTTCTGTTAAGTCACTTCATGTGACGTTAGCCTAAGTTAATATCATATTAAGACTTTCTGCATATCTTAAAAGGTTAATAACGTAACGTTAAGTCATGTTTTCTCCCGGTAAGAGCAAACCATTAGTTTTCACTGCAATGTCACATTAGGTATACCTTGGCCATTGGGAGGGAGGGAGAGAGAGATATAGACATTAGTGCGTATCTGTGGTCTGATTCGCTATACTCTGGGGTTAACGCAGTACTTAGCACTCATGCACTTAGTGTCAATGCTCGGTGCTTAGAGCTGTCTGCTACCAGCCAAGAGACCAATAAATAAACTTAGGGGACATTCTACTTTAGTGGATCCATGATACTGTAAGTACAGGATTCCTGATTATCACTGATTTAGGTATGCAGAGGCAAACTCACAGCCCAAGTATAGTAAGGGAATATGATAAATGCCGTTTGAACCAAACGTACTTTTTAAATTTATAATTTAAATGTAAAAAATGATGTTTGACATCTCTATATATTTCCACACTCCCCAAGTTCATTTTGTTTCGATGAACTTAAAGTTCTCCAAATGTGCTGTGTATCACTATTCTTGTTTTGTTCCCCCTCAACTTTATAGTGCAGAGACCAAACTATTAAGTTTAGTAGACAGATATGTTGCACATTTGTTTGAAAATGTATTTCTAAATTAGCAAGAAAGTGCATCACAGAAGTCAGTTTAGAAAAAGTAATAACAATTTTCAAGTAAGCAACATTTCTATTCTATGTCCATACCTTGCCATATCCAAAGCCGTACATGGTCTTTGCCGAAATTCCTTCACTTTTTCGAAACTTTGAAAGAGGAATGTCTGCATTTCTAAAAAAACAAAAACAATTACAGAGTACTCAGATCAGTTCTTTATTAAAAAGGTTTGAAAACGAGAAGCCCAGAAGACAACCAGTGTATAAACTACTGTATCTTGCATGGTCTAATCTGCTATAAAGAAAATAATTGTTTCTGTCTCAAATGGTTTTTTGTTACAAGAGAAATTGCTACACAGAGAAGACAATTATGTAAGTATACTGTACACACGTCTTCGGTAAATATACAGAAGCCGTACCCCAGGGAGTGCAACTTTTTTTGTCTGTGCCCCCCTGCCTCCTCTCTCCCCCTGCTCACGGGTCCCCTTACCTTTTCTCCGGCATAATCTTACGTCCCTACGTCATGTGATGTCGCACTGCCCATTTGACCCAGCTAGTGGCGTTGCCATTGCGACATGTCGCCAGAAGCAGCCGGAGACAAGGTAAGAGTAAGTTAGAGGCTTGCACACTCCCTCGGAGTTTAATTTAAATGTTGTGGGGAAGAGTGCGGGCCTCTGTAAGTGCCATCCTCACCCCTACCTTCCCCGTACCCCAGAAAATTTTGTGTCCCCCAGTTTGCACACCTCTGCCTTACCCTATTTAGTTGTAAAGATCTCCAGGCACTCCATGTTTTTTTTTCTAATACAAAATAGTATTTATTACCCTATTTAGTGCCAGAGGTATAATAGAAATAATATTATTATATTAGTGGCATGCTGTGATACCACTTAATACAGCAGTCCCCAAAGTCCTGTAAAGGAGGACTGCCTTATGTGCGAAGCAATGCTAAGACATAAGGCACCTTCCAGCCTATTAATGTGCCTTACTGCCTAACACATCTTAGTAACTATGAGCCATACTCACGTGCCTCATTACTTAGGTCAGTGTGGGCTAAGGGTGAACCAAATAATTGATTAATAAACACATCCCCATTTAGAGGCCTCAATGAAATGCTTCATTTTAAATAAACCCTTATGTGTATACAAATGATTAAGTCTATACACCTGTGAAATCACATACCCTTGCGAAATTAGATCAAATATAGATGGATTGCATATGAGGACCTGTGAAGAGTCAACCTTCCTAAATGGCTTGTATGGGAAACACTGGACCAGAGCCTGCATATGTGCAGCACAGCGCTCAATGAATTCCAGCATCTGCAAACCAAAATAAGATAGAATACAGATAGGAAGAAAACATACTATGACATTTTAAGCAAATAAAAAGTGAATACAGAATAATATAGAAGTTCAAATTTCTAGTACCTCTATGTGTCGTGAAGAATGTAATTTTTTGTAAGTTATGATACTTTAAGCACCAGCATTAGATTTCTTCATAGATTAAATGACAGTGTACAGAGCTTTAACAATCTCTAAAGGCAATATAGAATAGACTAGCAATTATATTATATGTTTTGTTTCCTATTAGTGACACAAAAAGGTTGGCAAAGGGGTGTTGGCAAAAGGGCTAAGCCCATAAATGTTGATTCTTATATTGTATGCCTTTATTTATATAGCACCATTAATGTACATAGCGCTTCACAGTAGTAAATCATATAAATAACAAATTATATTAATAACAGGTCATGGGAATAAGTGCTTCAGACATAAAAGTAACATTAAGGAAGAGGAGTCCCTGCTCCGAGGAGCTTACAATCTATCTCAATATAATTGTTAAGGGGTTAGGACGTTGCTATGCATTGCTATTATGACAGTGTATTTATAAACTTTTAAAAAAAATACATTTTATGTATGTAGGTATGTCTTTATTTATATAGCGCCGTTAATGTACATAGCGCTTCACAGTAGTAATACACGAGACAATCATATAAAATAACAAATAATACAAATAACAGATCATGGGAATAAGAGGGGGTCAAGCTTTATGTATCATGTGTATTGTATTAGCCACAGTGCTACTCATATGCTTCTTTAAGCAAGTGTGTCTTAAAGTGGGTATTAAAGGTGGATAGAGAGGGTGCTAGTCGAATATTGAGCGGAAGGGCATTCCAGAGGTGTGGGGCAGTCAGTGAGAAAGGTTTAAGGCGGGAGACTGCTTTTGATACAAAGGGGGTAGAGAGAAGACATCCTTGAGCAGAACGCAAGAGTCGGGATGGTGCATAATGAGAAATTAGGAGTGAGATGTAAGGAGGTGCAGAAGAGAGGAGGAGAATTGAGTGTGAGATGTGGATTTGATAGGAAGCCAGGAGAGTGATTTCAGCAGGGGAGACGCTGAGACATATTTAGGAAAGAGTAGAGTGATTCTGGCAGCAGCATTTAGGATAGATTATAGGGGAGACAGGCGAGAGGCAATAGGGCCAGACAGCAGGAGGTTACAGTAATCGAGATGGGAGAGACTGAGGGCCCGAGTCAGAGTTTTAGCAGTCGAGCAACAGAGGAAAGGGCATATCTTTGTAATATTGCGGAGGAAAAAGCAACAGGTTTTAGATACGTTTTGAATGTGAGAGGAGAACGTAAGAGAGGAGTCAAGTGTGAGGCAGCGTGCTTGGGCTACTGGGTAAATTATAGTAATTCCAACAGTAATGTGGAAGGAGGTAGCAGGGCCAGGTTTGGGAGGAAGTACGAGGAGCTCTGTTTTTGCCATGTTAAGTTTCAGTCGGCAGAGTGCCATCCAAGATAATATCACAGAGAGACATTCAGAAACTTTGGTCTGTACAGCAGGTGTAAAGTTAGGGGTTGAAAAGTAAATATGTGTGTCGTCAGCATAGAGGTGATATTTAAACCCAAGAGATGTATTTAGATCGCCTAGAGAAAGTGTGCACAGAGAAAAGAGAAGAGGTCCCAGAACAGAGCTCTCGGTATCCCCACAGAGAGATCAATAGAGGAGGAGGAGGTGTTAGCAGAAGAGACACTGGGAGAGGTAAGAGGAGATCCAGGATAGAGCTTTGTTACGAATACCAAGAGTATGGAGAATGTGAAGGAGAACAGGGTGGTCGACAGTTTCAAATGCTGCTGAGAAGTCGAGTAATATGAGCAGAGTGTAATGACCTCTGTCTTTGGCAGCATGGAGGTCAATAGTTATTTTAGTGAGGGCTGTTTCAGTCGAGTGAACAGTGCAGAATCCAGATTGTAGAGGGTCTAGGAAAGATTAGGTGTTGAGAAAATGGAGCGAGTGAGAGAATACAAGACGTTCAAGGAATTTAGAGGCAAAAGGAAGAGGGAGACAGGTCGATAGTTAGAAAGACAGGTAGGGTCAAGCTTGCTGTTTTTGAGTAATAGTATAACTGTTGCATGCTTGAAGGAGGATGGAAAGGTACCAGAGTAGAGGGAGGAGTTAAAAATGTGTGTGAGCGTAGGGATTATAGTAGGACCAAGAGGTTTTAGGAGATGGGAGGAAATGGGGTCAAGAGAGCAAGTGGTAGAGGGAGAAGAGGAGCTCAACAGTGACACATCCTCCTCTGAGACAGTGGAAAAAGAGTCAAGGAAGGCAGGAGGAGAGTTAGGAAGCGGTGTAGGATTGGAGGAGGAAACAGAGGGGATGTTCTGACGTATGGATTCCACTTTTTCCTTAAAACAGTCAGCAAAGGTGAGATGGGGGAAGACAAAGAGGCAGCTGAGGGTGGTCTGAGTAACTTGTGTATGTTGATTAGTGAAGAAAAGTAGGTTTGTTTAGCCTGAGAAAGAGGAGACTTGAAACAGGATAGCATAAATTTGTAGTGAAGGAAGTCTGCGAGAGTGTGAAATTTCCTCCAGGGGCGTTCAGAGGAACGAGTGGAGGAACGCAGCATGCGCGTGTGGGAATTTAGCCAGGGTCTGGGGTTAGAAGGGCAAGGACGGCAAAGAGAAAGCGGGGCATGGAGCAGAACTGAGAATGGAGAGGGAGGAGCGTAAAGTGTAATCAAAAGCTGTAGGTTAATAGAGCACAGGTTTCTGCAGAAACGAGGGGTAGATGGAGATGGAGAAGGGGAGAAGCAAGAGAGAGAAAATGAGATGAGGTGATGGTCAGAGAGATGAAAAGGGGAAATGGAAAAATCAGAGAGAGAAAAGTTTTTAGTGAAAACCAGATCTAGGTAGTGGCCATCCTTGTGGGTGCAGGCTGCAGTCCACTGTTGAAGGCCAAAAGAAGAGGTTAGAGAGAGAAAGCGGGATGCCCAAGGGAGAGAGGGGTCATCAATGTGGCAGTTGAAGTCCCAACGGAGAAGAACAGGGGAGTCTGAGGAGAGAAAGAAAGAGAGACAGGATTCAAAGTGAGAGAGAAAGGCAGAAGGGGGATGAGTAGAGGTAGGTGGGTGGTAGATGACTGCCACGTGGACAGGGAGAGAAGATCTGGACAGTGTGAACCTCAAAGGAGGGATGTAACATACGTGCTCACCACAAACCTGGACCGGACCGCGTGGCTGAGGTGGGGATAGATATACACCGACCTTAGACCGGGCAGGCTGATATCCATAAACGATATCCATGCTGGGGTTCGACATCAGGACACTTGAGCGAAGGTGCTCCACCGTAGAAAGGAACAGGAACGGGGGATCCAGTGTGTAGGAGGACATGTGCAGAGGTGCACAATGGAGACTTTTGTAAGGTGAAATTATAACAAGGCTTTATTGTGCCTTTTCCTTAACATCAGGAAACCATCCAAACAAGGGGGAAACAAAGCTTCTATTCACTTGGGAGTATTTCTAGTGAAATACTATGCAGTTCACAACTCCCTTAGATAAGCATGTCTCCCAGCCCCAAACACATAGCATGAAATGAACAGATATAAAAAGTCTTGTAAATAAAAGTCTTATCTGTTAGCTGGGCTGCTGTAGGGGAAGCTTCTCTGCTCTCCTGGAACCGCACCCTTGTGTGCACAGAAAATGTCAGGTTCCAGGTTTAGAAGTCTTATTTGTCAGCTCCAGAGATCTGTGTTCTCCTGGTCAGTCTCTCCTGGGAGACTCAAGAACCTCTGCTCTGTTTCCTTGTTCAGCTCACACGTGAGCTAAGGAGTCTCTCTTCCTGTCTCAAAGGCAGGCTTTTTCTACCACCTGTAATCAGCCAGGTGGCCTTAGTTAATTGCCTACCAGCAGTTAACCACCACACTGCTGAATTAGAGGCACATTTGTGAACAGGGATAAGTCCCCTGTTACATACCTCCCCTGTTTGTGCGAAGCTCGGGCTTACCACGGCCAAAGCCCATCCTTCCACTCTCATTCGAGATCTTTCTGTGACTTGAATGAGAGTGGATGGAGGAAGAGAACCCTCTGTCCCGCTGGGATTGGAGCCCTTTCTCCAGTTTATTTTTGTCTCCTCCCGAAGGTGCTTGAGATCAGCACTCCTCAGTCGCTCGAGGAGGACTTTTTCCAAGTAAAGTCTTTTTACCGAGTGCGCGGTCATGAGATTTCCGTTGCGTCGGGCACTCCTCTTTTTGTAGACAAACTGTATGGCAACAGTTGTAGAGCAGTTAGGACTAGCCCTTAGAGTTTTCCACTCTTGAAGCGGTCTTTCTGCACCTCCTCCACACAACGGAGTCGCCAGTTCAGCTTCTTTGGGACTGAGTTGCACCTCCACCTCCCTTTCCAGAGAACGTCCTATCTTTTCAGCTTCCTCAGCTAAGGATTCTTCTGGCTTTGATTCTGCACTCCTACCTCTGTTTGTTGCCTGTTGGGCAGCTGTAGGTTTGGCTAGTGCTTTCTTAGGTGGCTCAAACTTCGTAATCTTGTTTTGAAGGTGCGTGGAGTCCCCAACTCTCACTGTACCCTTGTCCTCACGGGCATTAGTTACTGTGGGATACCGGTGCTTGGGCAGAGCCAATACCTTTTTCCGTATTGGAGGAATCTGTAAGTTACTGGTCTGCAGAGTCTCAACCTGTTTGAGTGCGTCTTGCAAGTCTCTTCTCAGGGAATTTATCTGCGCACTTTGCTTTCTCTGAGTCTGTATCAGTGTCTCCTTCATATTCTGGAGCTCTGTAATTTTTGACGTCAAGGTTGCCGCTGCGTCTGTTTTCTCCTTGGTGTACTGACTCAAGGTAATGGAACAGTCTCTCTGTCTCTCCAGCTCTTGCTCCAGTTTCTGAGCCTTCTCACGCTCCCTCTCATACAGAGTCACTTGGTATCGAAGCTCCGCCACCAATGATGCTCTGGTGACATGCAGCGTGGCCTTTAGCTCCTCATACTGCTCTGTGGGGACGTACTGGGTATTCAGACGGTCCTGCAGCGCTTGTACCTCTTTAGCAGCCTGCAGCTTTTCTTCCTGCAGCGTTTGCTGCTTCTCCTCAGCATACTGGAGGTGCGTACGCAGACCTTGCAGTTGGTTCTGCAGTCGGTGCTCTGCTTCAAACATTTCCTTGACTTGTTCTGTCAACTCAGAATTTTCTTTTTTTAATCTTACATTTTCTCCTTTTCCAGTCTCTGTACTATTCAGGGCCTCCTTGCAGTCCACCTTCCATTTTTGCACATCTGCTTGGAGGCGGGCTGTCTCCTGGCGTGAGACTTCCATCTCCAGGTTTAGGTTCTGAAGCTCCTTCTGAGAGACTTTGAGATCTAAGTTAAGATGTAGGATAGTTTTCTTTGAAATGTCCAGCTCCTCAGTGAGATTGTGAAGTTCCTTTCTGGAGACTTCCAGTTCTGTGCGGCCGCTGTTGATCTCATAATGTGAGGCATCCAGTGCTCTGCGGAGTGTATGAACCTCCTTCTGAGATACGTCTACCTCTGTTCGGACACTGTTGACCTCCTGTTGTGAGGCATTCAGCTCTAGGCGAAGAGTGTGCATCTCTTGCTGGAAGACTGTCATCTGCTTCAGTGCCTCCTCATACTTCCGCTTCAGCTTAGCCATCATTTTATCAGATTGGCTCTGCTTTTCATCCATGGCGGAAATAGTAGCGTTTGCAGTATCTAGCTCAGTCTTGAGATCGTCCAATTCTGTCCTGGCCGAAGAGTACATTGCGAGCACATGTTCCTGTAGCTTCACGTTATTTTCCCGGAGCTGATCACAGTCACACCTGGCAACCTTCAGGGCATCCCCAGGGCTGGTCAAGGGATCGTCACTCACCGGTTCCGGCTCCGCTTCCCTGGGATGGTTGGTTGAGGTTTTTTCACTATTAGCACCGGACAGACACTTCTGCCTTGGGCCCTCTGGATATTCTGTCATCCACGGGACGACTTCTCCATTTTCTCTAGGCTGCAGGGCATTTTGGACCCCCTTTTCCTCCGCAAGATCTGCAGATGTGTCTGTTCCTTCCACGGTAAGTGAAGAACCGCTTTTCTTTTTTCGCCTTTTGGTTTTGGATGACACCGTCCCCTCAGGGATACTGGGGTCTCCATCTTCATTTGAAATTTTAGCAGCATCACTGGATCCACCTGGCTTTTCTTGCAACTGTAATAGCTGACGGAAATATTCGGTGATCCACTGCTCCCGCTCTTTCTCCCGCCGATCATATTCGTCATCATAGGAGCGGTCTTTTCGGTTCGTACCGAGTTCAGGCACCCCCACCATTCTTGGGGTGTTTTGTGGGTGTGACTCGGTTTGGGTTCCCCATAAGAGATGTCTTCCTCCTCATCGGACTGGAAGGGCCACTCTTCCGTGGGGTAGGGTTCATTACAGGAACGCTGTATTTTGTCCTCCATTTTGGGGCCATCAGGTATATTTTTCTTCCTGACCTCAGGAGGCACTATTGCAGCTGTTGTCACTGTATTTGCTAGAACCCCAAATAGTTGTAGTCCTACAGGTGGGCATATTTTGCTTGTAGAGGTCGTAGCTCTCACACGCCTCTCTGTAGACTTTTCCTTCCGTTTGGTAAGTTTTACAACATTAGCATTACTGTGCATGCATTCATTCTCAATGTCTGAATCAGGCCTGAAGGGACACTGCTCCGTGTGGTGGGGTTCTTTACACCAGGAAAAAAATTTCTTCCCTATTTTTACAGAGTCTGTATTTTACTTCAGCTGGGTGGCCATTTTAAATTCCCAGGGTTCTATTTCTTTAAATACAATGTTTGCTAGCTGCCCATTTTCTGGCTTCAGCAAAGGCATTTGCTTTACACTATTTACTTGCTATGTACAATCCCTCCGCTTCAGCAACAGAATTTGATTTTCTGCTTGAGTTCAGTAATTGTCTCATCTTTGGGTATTATGGCATTCACTCTCCCAAGATACACAGGCAGACTTTTTTTTTTTTTTACTTGCAGAAAAAAAAAACATTCTTTGCAGTGGAATATTTCTTTCACTCCCGGCAGGGTGACTTAACACTCAGCAATTGGCTTTGAAATACCTTTTACACAGTTCAGCAATCCCGTTTTCCCCTGTAGGGCAATTTTACACTCCCCTGCTTCAGCACAGTCTTACATCAATTTTCACACTTTTCTGCATATACTCCATTCACAGCTGGTAGTCCTATGCGGTGTGGCAACCTTTATTTGCAAAATCAGTACCGCTCGTGGGTCACCATCTGTATTCACTGCTTCAGCGAAACTTTTGAAAACAACAAACACCTATCCCTTTTTAACGGCTGACTCACTTCTTGAACCTTGACTATGGCTGGAAGGCAAAACCCCTATTTCAATGACTATATTACACTTTGTGATAGGCAAATAAGGTTTAGTTGCTTCAGCAGTCTCTCTCCTCTTGGGATTGGGGAAAAGAATCCATCTGTGGTTTTGTAGGTTTCAGTGCAGTGTAAGTTTCCTGCCTGGGTGTGTATCCCTTTAATTCTGATCTCTGCTGCAGGTGAATCTTTGTTTTTGTTTCTCAGGTTTGTTTGCAAGACTGTATGCAGGCAAAAGCACAAAAAAAAATTCCACAGGCAATCTCTGGCCCTTTAAACTTCAAAGGCCACCTCTCATCCCAAATTTCTGACACCATATGTAGGAGAACATGTGCAGAGGTACACAATGGAGACTTTTGTAAGGTGAAATTATAACAAGGCTTTATTGTGCCTTTTCCTTAACATCAGGAATCCATCCAAACACGGGGGAAACAAAGCTTCTATTCACTTGGGAGTATTTCTAGTGAAATACTATGCAGTTCACAACTCCCTTAGATAAGCATGTCTCCCAGCCCCAAACACATAGCATGAAATGAACAGATATAAAAAGTCTTGTAAATAAAAGTCTTATCTGTTAGCTGGGCTGCTGTAGGGGAAGCTTCTCTGCTCTCCTGGAACCGCACCCTTGTGTGCACAGAAAATGTCAGGCTCCAGGTTTAGAAGTCTTATTTGTCAGCTCCAGAGATCTGTGTTCTCCTGGTCAGTCTCTCCTGGGAGACTCAAGAACCTCTGCTCTGTTTCCTTGTTCAGCTCACACGTGAGCTAAGGAGTCTCTCTTCCTGTCTCAAAGGCAGGCTTTTTCTACCACCTGTAATCAGCCAGGTGGTCTTAGTTAATTGCCTACCAGCAGTTAACCACCACACTGCTGGATTAGAGGCACATTTGTGAACAGGGATAAGTCCCCTGTTACACAGTGCTCCAGCACAAAACAGCACCCCCTAGTCGGGTACAGTTGTGAGTAGTGGAGACCACTGGGAGCAAGAGATTGCAGCAGGTAACGGGAACAACGATGCAGGCCTCTGCAAGGAGAATATGCAGCAGGTAACAGGAAGCACCAATGCAGGCCTCTGCAGGAGAGATAGGGGATCCAGTACATCAGCACGAACAGCACCCCCTAGCCGGGTACAGCTGTGAGTAGCGGAAGCCACTGGAAGCAGGAGATTGCAGCAGGTAACAGGAACACCGATGCAGGCCTCTGCAGGAGAGGAAGCAGGGAACAGGTACTGCAGACAGGACAAGAAACACTGAGGCTTCAGTGTAACCGCGGCCGCGCGACGGGGTCTGCCAGTAACTGAGAACTAAGACAAGAAGGCCAGGAAGGCCAAACACAGGCTGTGGCAAACACAGTTACTATAGAAAGTCTATGTTCAACAACTTCCTGGTGGGCGAGGCAGGAGTTAAATAGAACAGACAGCCAATGAGACAGAGCTGCATAGGAGGCAGCAAGAAGCAGGCTGTAGTCTAATAGCAGAAGCAGGTGAGATTCTTGATTGCAGGTTCATGGGGGAGTTTCCTAGAAGCTGCCAGGTTCTGTAAGGACAAGGTTTCAGCAAAACCCAGGAGCGGATTCCTTACAAGGGAAAAGCAAGAGAGGGAGGAATAGGAAGGGTTCGGTAGCAGCAGAGAGAGGAGAGGAGCCCCACACCTCCACCCCACCCATCAGGGCGGGGAGTGTGGGAGAAAGAAAGGCCACCATAAGAGAGTGCAGCTTCAAGAGCAGAGTCAGACTGAGTGAGCCAGGTCTAAGTTATAGCAAATAGGAGCAGAGAGTGAGAGAGAAAGAAGTCATGCACAGAGAGGAACTTGTTAGAAAGCGATCGAGTATTCCAAGGGGCGCAGGAGAAAGGGAGAGAGGACGGAAGGTGACAGAGGATAGGTATGAGGTTGGAGGGGTTGACACGAGGAGTAGAAGTTGCATTTGGCAAGCGAGGACGAGAGCATGTAGAAATAAGGCAGGGACCAGGATTGGGAGAGATATCACCAGAAGCAAGGAGGAGAAGCATGGATAGAAAGAGAATGTGTGAGGATGATTTGTAGGTGTGTGATTGAGTGCAGGGGGTATAGCTGTGTAGTGACAGAGGGTACAGGTAAGAAAGTAGTTTATGTGAACTGAGAAGTGGCGAAGAAACGAGAGATGGTGATATATGAATAGAGTTGGAGACATAATGAGGCTGGTAGAAAGAAGTGCGTACTTTGAAAAGAAGTGAGGCCATAGCAAATATAAATAGTAAAGGCGGCATCACAGCAATAGTAAAGTGCTGAGATGTGCAGTCTGGGATAGATAATAAGCAAATCCTCCCGAGGGGGGTGAAAACGCCGCACAGCCGCAATAATGGAGAAGGCTGATAGGTGACTCAAAAAATAGCTTTATTCACATAGAATGTGCAAGCGGATCCTCTTGACGCGTTTCAGCCCGTGGGGCTGGGACCCGGATATCTCTCAAGGGCCGCCGGTCAGGTGACCGCCCACCGCGTCAGCGGATGCAGGGTTGGCGGTGAAGATTCATCGTGAAGCTAAGAAGTGGGGTGGTCGTGCTATACCCCCACATCCATACAGCTCCATTAAAAGGTCCATCTACAGGAGAAGCTACATCACAGGAGGACATTACGGGCATGGAACCAGTACCCCTGAATCAGATAAGTAAATCTTTTTATCCCAACTACATGGTGCTCTAAGGGAGCCTGTTGCTGGAAAAGATTGTTTACACAATTTATTGTCTCTATGCTTGGGGTCTACCATAGCCTAAGTTCCAGTTACACCACTGTGCAGCATTGCCTTATTTCTGAGCGCCTGGTGGGTCAATCGTCAGATTTACCTGGTTACATATGGGATAGATAATATCCTCCATTCCAGCGTAGATCAAATTCAGGTATCAGGGCCATTGGGTGTTGTCCACTCCTTTTGAACTCCCTTTTAAACTTCAGCACTGCATGCTACTTTAAACTGAGCTGCAGACAGCAAGGGCTGCTATGTCTGCAGTTATAAAGGTCTAATAAGTCACCTAACTGAATTAAGTTCAGTCCAGCCAGCTTAATTAGCACATGTGAGGCACAATAAAACAGATGTTTTCTTAACAGGATGTTGTCCTACTCAAGTGTAAAGCTGAATTTAATTAAGTGACATATCAAGGGGTGATTGAGACAGGATTCAAATATGGTATTTACCTAGGATTGTTACAGTTGCATATACTAAAATGCATACATCATGCATTTGTAAGTTTTACCTTCCTCAATACATACAGTAATTCAGGTTTGTAAACTACCACCTGGATTTAGTTGCCAGGAGTGGAAATATACCGTTTGTATGTCAAAATCCCTTCAATGCACATAGCAACTGTGATACCATCACTGTCCTCTAGGGGCTGGAACAGTGCATTAAGTGTACTTTCCAGTCCACAGAGCGTTAATTCCTCAAAGAGAAGCCAGCAGCAGCTACTAACTAATGGAGTTAATCAGCCTGTCTGAATGAGGAAGTGTTTTAAAAGACACAGGACGCTGCCAGACTGAGAGACTGTTTTCCCCAGAGAGGGGTGGAAGGGTAGAGAGGTGTGGGGCGGGGCGGTGTGGGGCGGTGTAGGCCGGGGCGGTGTGGGGACACAGGAAGAGAGATGTGTGGGTGGGGGGAAGGGAAGAGAGGTGTGTGGGGGGGGAAGGGAAGAGAGGTTGTATGGGGGGGAAGGGAAGAGAGGTGCGTGGGAGGGGGAGGGAAGAGAGGTGTGTGGGGGGGAGGGGGAAGGGAAGAAAGGTGTGGGGGGGGAAGCAAGAGAGGTGTGGGGGGGAAGGGAAGAGAGGTGTGGGGGGGGAAAGGGAATAGAGGTGTGGGGGGAAGGGACGATAGGTGTGGGGGGGAAGGGAAGAGAGGTGTGGGGGGAGGGAAGAGAGGTGTGGGGGGGGAGGGAAGAGAGGTGTGGGGGGGAGGGAAGAGAGGTGTGGGGGGGAAGGGAAGATAGGTGTGGGGGGGGAAGGGAAGATAGGTGTGGGGGGGGAAGGGAAGATAGGTGTGGGGGGGAGGGAAGAGAGGTGTGGGTGGAGGAGGGAAGAGAGGTGTGGGTGGGGGAGGGAAGAGAGGTGTGGGGGGAGGGAAGAGAGGTGTGGGTGGGGGGGAGGGAAGAGAGGTGTGGGTGGGGGGGAGGGAGGGAAGAGAGGTGTGGGTGGGGAGAGGAAGAGAGGTGTGGGTGGGGGGGAGGGAAGAGAGGTGTGGGTGGGGGAGGGAAGAGAGGTGTGGGTGGGGGGAGGGAAGAGAGGTGTGGGTGGGGGGGAGGGAAGAGAGGTGTGGGTGGGGGGAGGGAAGAGAGGTGTGGGTGGGGGGAGGGAAGAGAGGTGTGGGGTGGGGGGGGGAGGGAAGAGAGGTGTGGGGTGGGGGGGAGGGAAGAGAGGTGTGGGGTGGGGGGGAGGGAAGAGAGGTGTGGGGTGGGGGGGAGGGAAGAGAGGTGTGGGGGGGAGGGAAGAGAGGTGTGGGGTGGGGGGGAGGGAAGAGAGGTGTGGGGTGGGGGGGAGGGAAGAGAGGTGTGGGGGGAGGGAAGAGAGGTGTGGGGGGATGGAAGAGAGGTGGGGGGAAAGGGAAGAGAGGTGGGGGGGGGAAGGGAAGAGAGGTGTGTGGGGGGGAAGGGAGGTGTGTGGGGGGGGAAGGGAGGTGTGTGGGGGGGGAAGGGAGGTGTGGGGGGGAAGGGAGGTGTGGGGGGGAAGGGAGGTGTGGGTGGGGGAGGGAAGAGAGGTGTGGGGGGAGGGAAGAGAGGTGTGGGGGGAGGGAAGAGAGGTGTGGGTGGGGGGAGGGAAGAGAGGTGTGGGTGGGGGGGGGGGAAGAGAGGTGTGGGTGGGGGGGAGGGAAGAGAGGTGTGGGTGGGGGGAGGGAAGAGAGGTGTGGGTGGGGGGGAGGGAAGAGAGGTGTGGGTGGGGGGGGAGGGAAGAGAGGTGTGGGTGGGGGGAGGGAAGAGAGGTGTGGGGTGGGGGGGAGGGAAGAGAGGTGTGGGGTGGGGGGAGGGAAGAGAGGTGTGGGGTGGGGGGGAGGGAAGTGAGGTGTGGGGTGGGGGGGAGGGAAGAGAGGTGTGTGGGGGGAGGGAAGAGAGGTGTGGGGGGAGGGAAGAGAGGTGTGGGGGGGGGAAGAGGTGTGGAGGGGGAGGGAAGAGAGGTGGGGGGGGAAAGGGAAGAGAGGTGGGGGGGGGGAAAGGGAAGAGAGGTGGGGGGGGAAAGGGAAGAGAGGTGTGTGGGGGGGGAAGGGAGGTGTGGGGGGGAAGGGAGGTGTGGGGGGGGGGAAGGGAAGAGAGGTGGGGGGAAGGGAAGAGAAGTGGGGGGGAAGGGAGGTTTGTGGGGGGAAGGGAGGTGTGGGGGGGGATGGGAGGTGTGGAGGGGAGGGAAGAGAAGTGTGGGGGGAGGGAAGAGAGGTGTGGGGGGCAGGGAAGAGTGGTGTGGGGGGGAAGAGTGGTGTGGGGGGGAGGGAAGAGAGGTTGTGGGGGGGAGGGAAGAGAGGTGTGGGGGGGAAGGGAAGAGAGGTGTGGGGGGGGGAAGAGAGGTGTGGGGGGGAAGGGAAGAGAGGTGTGGGGGGGGGGAAGAGAGGTGTGGGGGGGAAGGGAAGAGAGGTGTGGGGGGGAGGGAAGAGAAGTGTGGGGGGGAGGGAAGAGAGGTGTGGGGGGGGGAAGAGAGGTGTGGGGGGGAAGGGAAGAGAGGTGTGGGGGGGAGGGAAGCGAGGTGTGGGGGGGAGGGAAGCGAGGTGTGGGGGGGAGGGAAGCGAGGTGTGGGGGGGGGAAGGGAAGAGAGGTGTGAGGGGGGGAAGGGAAGAGAGGTGTGGGGGGGAGGGAAGAGAGGTGTGGGGGGGAAGGGAAGAGAGGTGTGGGGGGAAGGGAAGAGAGGTGTGGGGGGGAGGAAGAGAGGTGTGGGGGGGAAGGTAAAGAGAGGTGGGGGGGGGGAAGAGAGGGGTGGAAGGGAAGAGAGGGGGGAAGGGAAGAGAGGTGGGGGGGAAGAGAGGGGGGAAGGGAAGTGTTGGGGAAGAGAGGGGGGAAGGGAAGAGAGGTGTGGTAGGGGAAGGGAAGAGAGGTGGGGAGGGGAAGGGAAGAGAGGTGTGGGGGGGGGGGAGAAGGGAAGAGAGGTGGGGAGGGGTAGTGTAAGAGTGTAAGAGGGGAAGGAAGAGACGGGGAGTGTAATAGGGGATGAGACAGAGTGGGGGAGTGTAAGATGGGAAGAGAGAAAGGACTGAGTTATAAAGCAATTTTATAAATATACCAAATTAAGAGAAACTTGTTTCTTGTTCACATTTACCTGAGCATTTTGATCCTTACCAGCCATGAGGGCCCATGCATATGTGTTTTTACATTCCTGATCATGAAGTCGCAAATCCCCTCCTGCATCTAAGAGCTTGCTAAGAATCCACTGGTTGCAGGAGAAGGCAGCAGCATGGACAGGCGTGCTCCCATCAAAACAGCGGCTGCAACATGTCAAGACACCATAAGCAAAGGAACCTGCTGACACCAGGTAAGATCCTAGACCAGTGATTTTTAACCTTTTTATGGTTAAGGAACCCTAGAATTATATTTTGGAAATTCTGGGGAACCCCAACCCTCTCTTCCACCCGTCTTCTCTGTTTCCTCATCCCTCTTATATTCCCCCCTTGCCCCTCTTACACTCCCTCCTCTTTCTCTCTTCCCATCTTACACTCCCCCACTCTGTCTCATCCCCTATTACACTCCCTGTCTCTTCCTTCCCCTCTTACACAACCCCGTCTTTCGCTCTTCCCCTCTTATGCTCCCCACCTCTCTTCCCTTCCCCCTCCTACACCCCCTCTTCCTTTCTTACACCCCCCTTCTCTTACTTTACCCTCCCCCTCTTTTCCCCTCTTACACTCCCACCTCTCTCTATTCCCTTCCCTCCTCCACCTCCCTCACCACACACAAACACACACGCCTCCCATGCTGCGCCAGTGGTCCACAGCTCCCTTCTCCGGACGTCAACAGAGAAGGAGATTGTGGCTGAGCTGCTAACTTTAACCGTAGACAATGTTACCTTAGTAATATAAGAATACATTGTAGCTGATGAGTTGTACTGTCTAAAGGATTGATTGAAATTGAAAGGCGGCCATTATGTGAATCAGGGGAAACAGGATCTTTGCCAATCAATCACAGGAGAACAAATCGATCGGCAACGTAAGTAATTCGTTTTCATTAAAGGTTATCAAATGCTACATGTATTAAAACCAGCAGGCTGTTTTTTTAACATAGCATTGAAGCAGGGGGGCTCCAGAGCTAAACCCTATTCATTTCAGCGCCAGGGACCCCCTGCTTCCTGAGATATAGAAACCTCCATAGGGGGTGCCCGTAGCCGCTCCGGCTAGGCTAGCTTTGGTGCATGTAATGGTGGTGTTCAAAGCTTCCCGGTTCCTCAGGCCAATAGGAAGCCATAACGTAATCCGGTTCGGCTTCCGCGTGACCAGGACCTTTAAACAGTGCTAACAGAGGTAAGTAACTTGGGTAGCACATGGCCACCGGAGCTGAAATTAATGGGATCCACCTCTAGATCCCTCCTGCATCAATGCTATGTAAAATATATATATTTTTAAAGACCCTAAAAAATATGGGATTGCTGCTTTAAAACAAACAAAAAAAAAATTCTAAAGTGCTGAAAGTCTCTAGACTGCAAATGCATGGCACCAAAATAGTGAAAAACAAGTTGCCCCAATAATCAATTACTAAGAAACTTTTTATACACATACTGTATGTACAATTAATTGATTTAAAAGTGAGTTTAAGTTTAAAATATAATATATTTTTTATTGGTTTCATTTTTGAGCACCCCTACAGAGTTTTTGCTGTCACAAACATTTAAGGGTATGTATTTAACCCATCGGTCTGGAGGCTTTCTTTAGTAAATGGCAGCCTTACTTTTTTTAGGCTAACATAAAAGGTGTTAAGTCTGCAGGCCCGAATCTCCAAGCCAAGCGCGAAAAGCCATATCTTACGATGAAGAGTTGTTCGTTAAAGTTACGTGCCAGCTCTTAGGCACCTACAGCTTTAACTGTCAAATTGAAACTCACAGATTTACAAAATAAATGCATTGAATGTGTTTTCAGTTTTTGATGGGCGTTTTGAGTATACACTGGCGACACACTTTATTCGAGCTCGGCTAGTCCCACGAATTCGGGTATACCCGGGTGTATTGAGGTTTGTGACTGTTTTCTGCCCGAGTGCATTGGGTTATTTTCAAGCAGGGATTAAAGCATTTTATTCCCGCTGGCTGCAATACTGCACAGTTTATATATATATACTGCATTACAATTCATGAATTTATGCCATCTGGTAGACACACGAAGCATTGCAGCCTATTAAATCCTAATCATTATCATTTAACAGATCAGCCGCCCGTCAGCCAGGCATGAACCCAGGCTGGGAAGGCAAACGCAATGGGGCTTGTCAGAGGTGAGGAGCGGCGCATTCCAGGTATCTGCCAGGTACATACTGGGTATTTGCTCGAATAAAGTGTGTCGGTGCAGTAACTGAACCATCACATTTGGCTTTTTTAAGGGTCAAGGAACTACAAATCCAGGCCCAGAGAATGTCAGCTAATGTCTTGTTTCACCACATTCTGCTGAGTCAGGATTTAAAATCTGAAGAAATGAGAATACTTTTACAAGTGCAAGTCCTTCTGGCAGCGAAGGAATTTATAACTTATCGGTATTAACACAGGTAAGGAACTCCTGTAACGGCACTTACTGGTTAGGATCCGAGCCAAACTTCAAAAGCAAATCAACCATCTTTGGAAGTCCAAGCAAGGCAGCTACAAACAACGCTGTCTGCCCCAAGGAGTTTACTGCGTCAGCAATGATGCCTAGAAAGAAAGAGATAAGAGTAATAAATTCTGGTACGGATTCAACCACAAATATCACTGATTAGTGACTTGCCAAGAATGACAGTAAACGCCCGATCGAGATCCGATAACCCTTAGTGAATCTCCCCCTAACTAAATAAATTGCATGTATAAGAAGCAGGAATTTCTGTAAATGGTGAATGTACACACCAATATTGCTTTGCTACATCTGTTAATCACTGTAACAGATTTAATAAGATTAACATATAGCCTTCTTAGAATTGCTGCAAACTCAGCATAAGCAAATAGAACTTTAGAAACCTGTAACCATTTATTCATGTTTTTCACTTTACAGTTCATTTACTTTTTGAATAACAAGTGGCTTGTTTTTTGTAAATTGAGAGTCAGAGTGTAAGGTTCATGGGTTTCAGCACTGCCTATTGGTTGAAAGTTCTATTAGTTTGTGCATTGAATATTGCAACCTATGTTTTATAAATTGAGCCATCTATTGGTTGCAAGTTGTATTACATATTATACAGTGCAGATTAGTTATAGGGTGTGATACCTTTAGGGGACTAGATATAGTATGATTGTATAATGTACAGTGCTTTCGAAGATGTACAGGTTTATTCTTCAAGTGTAAAAAAAAGTGAGTACACGTGAAGAAGAGACCTGATAGGTTTCAAAAGCTCTGCACGCTGTCAATTAATCTATGGAGAACTTTTATGTTGGTTCCATGGAAGGTCCAATAAAAGTACTGGAACGATGAACTGGATTAGAAATGTGCATTTATTCTTTAGTGGTGCCATCTATTGGTTGAAAGTAGTATTACTACTAACACAAATAATTGCAACCCATTTCTTTGTAAACCATAAAAACCTGATAAAACACAAAGAAAACCGAAATATTGTGAAAAAAAACAACAACAAAAAACATAAAGACCGAAAAGTGAAGAAATTGAGTTGATTTTTTTTTGGGGGGGGGGGGGGCAATGGAGGGGGGATGGGGGGAGGAGAGCATCCTCCCTCTAAGTACTTAAATCCCGACCCCCAACACACCGACACTCCCCTGCCCCTTGTGCTTGAACCCCAGCCCACAGCACACTGACACGCCCCTCCCCCCCAGTACTTGAACCCCTGCCCCCAGCACATCGACACTCCCCTCCCCCCCAGTACCTGAACCCCTACACCCAGCACACATCGATACTCCCCTCCCCCCATACTTAAACCCCTGCCCCCAACCTCCCCTCCCTCTCCCCATTACCATGACTGTGATATCTATGCTTTTTGAAGTGTATGGTAAAAAATGAAAAAGAAAAAAACAGTAAACCCAGTTGCGGGCACTCTACCTCCCTGCTGGATGATAATTGATATTAGTTTAAAAAAAAAACTTTATTAGCAAAAATAATTAAAATATACGGTATTAAAATCGAAAAACAATGCAGAGTAAATCCAAATGTCAGCACTATGATAAATGTTGGAATCTATTAAATATAAAAGGACTATGAACTCCAATAAAGTACACAAACTCCTTAACCGAGTGTATAAAGTACCAATAATCCCACCACCTGTACGTCCATAGTTTCAGGTATTGGTAATTTGACAGAGCGAGCCAGCGCGTATGTAGACCAGATCCTGAGACCATTTGTGGTATCATTAGCATTGTACTTAAGAGACACCAAGGATGTCAACAAATTGGAGGACGTCTTTATCTCTGACAACACAATTTTGGAAAGCCTGGATGTTGAAGGTCTTTCTACAAGTATACAGCACAACATCAGACTACAGGCTGTATCCCACTTTCTTAAGACAAGGGACCAGTGGCATACTGCACATAATCACTGTGTGAACAAACTCGTAGAATTAGTTTTTATTAGAAACTATTTCTGGTTTAACAAACTATACCATCAAACACAAGGAACTGCTATGGGTACCACTTGTGCACCCTCATAACAAATGTATACCTTGGTTGGTGGGAGGAACAGGAGTTTTTTTGGGAACAAATGGAGAGGTTGACCTCCTGTATACTGTAGATCAGTGGGAGAGATTTATAGATTACATTTTGATACTTTGGCATGGTCCTCTTAACACACTGAGATACTTTGTCAGTATCCTTTATACAAATAACTATAATCTTCACCCTAGAATTCAATATGAATAAGATCTGCTTCCTTGATCTCACAATAGCTAGGGGTACAGGTGGTCACCTGGACACTACCATCTACCGGAAACCAACAGCTACCAACAGTATTCTCCCAGCTAATAGCCATCATTCTAAAGCTGAAATACAGGGGATACCTGTTGGACAATTCTTACGGCTTAAAAGAAACTGTAGTAGTATGATAGCACACAGAGGCTCCGGTCTAGACACACAGCCGCCGCTGGACCTCCAAATGCGTGCACTCCTCCTCTGATGCGCAAGCGCGGCAGGCCGCCTCTGTCCGCCAGTCACGTCGGGAGTGCGCCCGCCATTCCGCGCCCTCGCACGCGCGTCTCAGGCGTGTGCACGGAGTTCTACACCTGACCACAGTAATCTCCCTAATACTTGCACACCTGTCCTACATCCTGCCTTCTCCTATCAGCGCTCCACTTACTTTTGACCTCATCCCTGGGAATTCCTCCTATTGGCTCTTACTGCTCTTATAGTCTCAATCAGCCCTGTGCTGATTGCTGACTATAGACTTTGTTTTGTGTGCTTGCTACAAGCCGCTTGCTGTGTTGCTGTGTTTTGCCTTTGTTATTTGACCTCAGCTTGGACCCGGACTTCTGACCACTGGCACCCTTGGACCTCGGCACAGCTACCGGACTTCTCCTCTCTCCCCACCTCGGCTTCGGATACTGACCACTCTTGACCTCTCCTATCCTGACTAAGGCAAATACCTCTACGATCCCACTCTTTCCTGCCCAGGCCCGGCTAACCAACACTGACTCTGCTTAACGGACCTGCCCCTGGCGGTTTCCATATATTCCCACCTCAGCCTCGCGGTCTAGTCCGGTTTGTGGTGAGCATCCGTGACATTATGCTCAGCTCTACAAACTTGGACCCCGCGGGTCGACGGTTACAAGAACATGACAGCTTGTTCAAACAAGTAGAGGCCTGCCTCTCCCAAAACAATCAGCGAATGGAACTACTCCAACACTCCTTAGGCACCATCTCAGACCAACTAAAGACCATCCTTCCCGGTACGTCACACCTTCACCACCCACTCCACCACCTGTCCCTCCGACCTTGACTTCCGAACCACGGTTGCCTACCCCTAATCGCTACGCAGGATCCATTAGCTTGTCGTGGTTTCCTGAATCAGTGTGCCATACAATTTGAGCTACTACCATCACATTTTCCCTCTTCTCGAGATAAGGTTGCTTACATCGTCTCGTTGCTGGCCTGGGCCACACCGATATGGGAACCGAGACCAGACCTGACCTCCGATCTGGACCGATTCTGCCAGGAATTTCGCAGAGTGTTTGATACGCCTGGAAGGAAGGTAACCGCAGCTCCTTCTCTCCTCAATATCTCGCAGGGAAATCGTTCTGTGGCACGTTACACGCTTGAGTTCCGTACCATAGCGGCAGAGACGTCTTGGAACGATGAGGCACTGGCCGCGGTATTCTGTCAGGGATTGTCCGACTCTCAGGGACGAATTGGCTGCTCTGGAACGCCCCACCGGATTGGAGGAACTCATCGCCTTGTGTATACGCATGGACCAGCGCCTCCAAGAAAGGAGAATGGAAAGGGGGACACGCCAAAGAGGTATACAACCACCTTCGTTCTCTTACACAGCTCCCGGAGATTCCGCATCTGCACCTGCTGAGAAACCCATGCAATTGGGAGGTACTCGTCTCACCTTGGCGGAGAAACAACGCAGACATCGCGCATGTCTATGTCTGTATTGCGGGAACAGTAGACATCTGGTGATAGCCTGTCCATCAAAATCGGGAAACGCCAACACCCGGTGAGTGCCGGGAGGATCACGCTGGGTACCGCAAAACACTCTACTCCCAAACTTCCCTCCAAACTACTTCTTCCCGTTTCTTTCTCTGGAAGCTTTGGCAACACCACCACCCAAGCCTTCCTGGATTCCGGCTCTGGGGGGAATTTTATTGACCAGGGATTCGCACAGAGAAACAGGAACCCACTCATATCTAAAGAATATACAGTGGGGCTCAAAGCCATTGAAGGCAGACCGCTACAGCCTGCATTTATATCTCTGCAAACCGTGCTTCTTCACCTTATGTTGACTGGCGGCCACTCCGAATGGATACAGCAGGACGCTATCCACACTCCTTCGGTGGACGTAATACTGGGACTACCTTGGCTCCTACGCCACAACCCTCAACTTGACTGGATCCTGTCACAGCCCATTCGTTGGGGTACTCGATGTCAAGAAAATTGCCTGGAATTACCCAAAGCGTTAGCAGGGTTATCTCTCCCGGAATTAAGTAGTTCTCAACTCTCAGAGATCTACAAAGAGTTCAGGGATGATTTGACAAGACCCAAGCAGAGGAGCTACCACCTCATTGCGCCTATGACTGTCCTATCGACTTACTGCCAGACGCCATCCCTCCCAGAGGGTGCTCGTATCCCCTCTCGCCCCGAGACCAATGCCATGAAGCAGTACATACAGGAGAATTTGAAGAGAGGCTTCATTCGGAAATCTGCATCGCCGGCTGTGGCGGGTTTCTTTTTTGTAAAGAAGGATGGCACTCTACAACCGTGAATCGACTACCGCGGCCTCAATAAGGTAACTGTCAAGAACCGGTACCCTTTACCCTTGATCGCACAATTAGTCAATAGACTACAAGGAGCCACCATTTCCTCTAAACTCAACCTGGTAAGGATTCGTCAGGGGGACGAATTACCTGGTAATGCCCTTCGGGCTCTGCAACGCACCCGCAGTCTTTCAAGATTTTGTCAATGATATCTTCAGGGATTTACTGGATCAACATGTGATTGTTTATCTGGATGACATCCTCATATTCTCCAAGAGCACCCAGGAACACTCCAAAGGCTGCGGGAGAATCATCTGTTCACGAAACTTGAGAAATGTCAATTTCACCAGACATCCACCTCTTTCCTGGGATACATTATTTCTGACACAGGACTTGCTATGGACCCTGCCAAGATTAAAGCAGTCTTGGATTGGCCCTGCCCTCTCTCTCTCTGAAAGTGATTATTATTATTATTATTACCGCAGGTTCATTAAAAAAATTCTTCCGTAGTAGCGCCCATAACGGCCCTCACTCAAAAAAACGCCAACCCGTCACAATGGCCACCCAAGACTACCAGGGCATTTGCACTGCTGAAAAGAGCCTTTGTTACTGCACCCATCTTGGTGCACCCAGACCCTGCACACCCATTCAATCTCGAGGTGGACGCTTCTGATATAGGAGCAGGAGCCATCTTATCTCAGAGAAAGAACTAACACTCCACTCTACATTCATGCGCATTTTTTTCTAGAAAATTCTCCTCCGCAGAACGGAATTATGATGTGGGTGACCGCGAACTTCTCGCCATCAAGATGGCCTTGGAGGAGTGGCGACACCTTCTGGATGGCTCAGAGACCCCCGTCACCATCCTCACCGACCACAAAAACCTACTATATATTGAGACGGCCCGTCGCTTGGGTTCACGACAAACACGATGGTCTCTTTTCTTCACCCGCTTCAACTTCACCATCTGCTACCTCCCGGGTTCTAAGATTGTGAAAGCGGACGCACTTTCCCGACAGTTTGCAGTGGAGGATAAATCCGAGGACCACCAAGAGACGATACTCCCTCCTATTTATGTCCTTTCTGCGACTACTTTTGATGCCTCCCTGAGATCACCAAGGCTCAAGATCAAATCCCTCAGGGTCTTAAAGTACCAGACGGACGGCTGTTCACACCTTCCATGTTCCACCACAGAGTAATGCAAATGGGACATGCGTCTAAGACAGCTGGTCATCCAGGTACAAGAAGGACGATTGATCTCTTACAGCGAACCTTCTGGTGGCCTGGCATGCGCAAGGACATTCAGGACTACGTTGCTGCATGTTTCACCTGTGCACAAAATAAAGTGCCACGTAACAAGACTCCAGGACTTCTGCAACCTCTCCCTATCCCAGACTGTCCATGGAGAGACCTCTCAATGGACTTCATCGTCGAGTTACCCAAGTCCAAGGGGATGGACACGATTTTAGTAGTGGTCGACCGCTTCTCCAAACAAGAGTACTTCATCCCACTCAAGGGCCTACCCAACACACCCAAATTATCTGAGGTATGCATGAGGGAGGTCTTCAGACTGCATGAGGCCCCGCAAATAATAGTCTCAGACTGAGGCTCTCAATTTGTATCTAAATTCTGGAGGGCCTTTTGTAAGAAACTCAATGTGGCACTCCACTTCTCCTCCGGATATCACCCACAAACCAACGGCCAAACGGAACGGACCAACCAGTTACTAGAGCAATTCATTCTTGCTTCATCTCTGACGCTCAAGACAATTGGCTTGATTTACTCCCATGGGCAGAATTTGCACACAACAACCTCAGGAACGAATCCACACAACGGTCTCCGTTCTTCGGCAATAATGGCTTCCACCCCTCCGCCCTCCCCAATTCAACTTCCAGTACAGGAGTTCCCGCCGTCGAGGATAGGATTGGGGATCTTCAGGGATCCTGGGAAAGCATCCAAGATAACCTCAGGCATGCCATCTCTATGCAAAAGAGACAGGCCGATCGCCACCGTCAGGACCCACCCAACTATCCACCAGGAACCTCTGTCTAAAGGTCACATCTCCGAAGCTGGCACCTAGATACATCGGACCATTTCTTATTGTGGAGAGAGTCAATCCAGTCGTTTACCGACTCAAACTGCCTGCTACCATGAGAATCCCCTCGGTTGCTGTGTTTTGCCTTTGTTCTTTGACCTCAGCCTGGACCCGGACTTCTGACCTCTGGCACCCTTGGACCTCGGCACAGCTACCGGACTTCTCCTCTCTCCCCTCCTCGACCTCGGCTTTGGATACTGACCACTCCTATCCTGACTAAGGCAAGTACCTCTACGATCCCACTCTCCCCTGCCCTGACCCGGCTAACTAACACCGCCTCTGCTTACCGGACCTGCCCTCGCCTTTGTAGGGCGGCGGTTTCCATATAACCCCACCTCAGCCTCGCGGTCTAGTCCAGTTTGTGGTGAGCATCCGTGACACAAATAAGTCAATGGGAAATTAGTGAATCTCAGCTTCAATAATCCAAGCTAATACAACATAGCAATTTGTAGTACTTGATGGTAATGGTTGTCCACATACATCTTGAACTCCATTCTTTCAATAGATATAAAAAATTTAAAAAAAAATGTAAAAAAGGACAAAGGTATTATTATATGAAATAAATAATAAGACTATATAGAAAGCAATAAATAAAAAAACATAATTCAGTGTGTCATACCAGAATCTATAAAAAAAACTAAAAATAAATTTAAATTTAAAAATAAGAATAAATGTACATAATTGATATATTAAAAATTGTATATTAAAACGGTATAAATAGAAAATTACTAAAAATGTTCAAACTATTCCTCATATTAAAAGAATACAGTTCAGAGGAGTAATTAGGATTCGGCTATAGCACATTAGAATTAGCACATGTGCTATACTAGAAACACACCCAATTTTATATCTATATTCAGTCCAGTTGGTGCTAATGTTTGCAGCCTATGAATCCAGAATGTTTCTTTATTGGTTAATTGGGAATCTCTATTACCCCCCTCCCCCCTCCAAGTGTAATGGCACCTGCTCTACTCCTTGGTATTTTAAACCTGCAGCATCAGGGTGATATACACTAAAGTGTCGAGAGACGCTATGTGTTAAAATTTTCGTTTTTATATTACTTAAATGTTCCAGAATGCGTATATGTAAGGGTCTCATAGTTTTACCCACGTACTGGAGGCCACAAGGGCATTCCAGCAGATAAATAATGTGGTCTGTTTTGCATGTGATATGGTTTTCTATTTTAAAAACGTCTCCTGAAATATTGAACTTGAACGTACAATTTTCTGTAGACTTATATTTACAAGATTTGCAGCTGTAACATCCATAAAAACCTTTTATTCCATTTAGCCAGTTGTCTTTTCCCTTTTTTCTTTTGTTAATGCACTTGGTGCCAGCATATTTTTCAAATTCTAAGATTTTTTAAAAATCACCCTCGGGTGCTCTGGAACGGACACTTTGAAGACCGGATCACTACGGATCACATGCCAGTGCTTATTTATAAGTCTTTTTATTTGTTTAGCATCCTTATATCTTGTGAAGCATGCCCATTCTATTTGACTTTTTGTTTTTACGTTTGTCGTTTCTTTTTTATTATTGATTATGTCGTTTCTCTCTAATTCTCTCTTCCCACCTCCAAATACAAACAAAAAAATCCCCCAAATATATACAAACATATAAAAAAAGACCCCTACTCCCTACAATACATATAAAAAGACCCCCAATACATATAAAAAGATCCCCATTCCCCCAATACATATAACAAGACCCCCCAATACTTATAAAAAAAATCCACTCCCACTCAATACATATAAACAGACCCCCCTCCCCCTAATACATACCAAAAAAACTCACCTCCCCAATACATATAAAAAAGACCGCCAATACATAACAAAAAAAAATACATATTAAAAAAAAACCAATGCATATATAAAAAAACAATGAATATATAAAAAGCCCCAATGCATATAAAACCCCTCCAACACTTATAAAAAAGCCCCAAGACATATAAAGAAGTCCCCACTCCCTCCCAATACATATACAAAGAACCCCCAATACATATAAAAAGACCACCACTCCTCCCAATACATATAACAAGACCCCCACTCCCCCAATACCTATAACAAGACCCCCACTCCCCCAATACATATAACAAGACCCCCACTCCCCCAATACATATAACAAGACCCCCACTCCCCCAATACATATAAAAAGACCCGCACTCCCCACAATACATATAAAAAGACCCCCACTCCCCACAATACATATAAAAAGACCCCCACTCCCCACAATACATATAAAAAGACCCCCACTCCCCCTCCCCACAATACATATAAAAAGACCCCCACTCCCCCCAATACATATAAAATAACCCCCACTCCACTCAATACACATAAAAAGACGCCCACTCCCCCCCAATACATATAAACAGACCCCACTCCCCCTCCCCACAATACATATAAATAAAGTAGGCATACCATGGGGATGGTCGGGACCAGTGGCAGCGGGGTCCAGCAGAGCCGGGCCCGGCAAAGACCGGCCACCAGATGCAGGCGCTGATGCAGAGGCTGGGACAGGAAGGCCTGTATCTGATGCAGAACCGGGGCCCGGCCGTGACCGGCAGCCATTATCTTTTGCCCGCCCTCCCCCTCTTGGCGGCCGTGACGGCTGAGCAGGGGGCCCGGCCTGCCAGGCCCCCTGACTCACCGGCAGACCCCCCCTGTTGGCGGCCCTGGTCTAAGGAATCCAGCAGGGAGCTGGTTAATTGCAGACAATTAACCAGTCTCCACCTGGCTCATCACAGGTAGAAAAGCCTCCTGCTTGAACTGCAGGAGAGATCATTTGAGCAGGGTGACAACTGTATTACCAGAAGAGACTCACAAGAATAGATCTCTTGAGCACAGAAGATTTGTACTGACAACAAGACACCAGGAACCAGATCTATTCCAGGGCACAGAGGACCCTGGAACCTGCCAGATGCTGGCTTCTCACTAGACACAAACCCAGACTCAGAGACTGACACAAAGGCCCCCTGCTTTGGACTTTGGGGTTATAGCTTAGAAAGAGGCTTATTCTCCCAGCCCTACAGATAGGGACTGGGAAAGTGAGTTAGTCCAAACATAGAGATAGGATGTTTATTTATTTTTGTGTTTCCTTAAAGCTGCAGCTCTAGCTGCCATTTAAAAAAATATATATATATTTATTTTCCAATTCAATATGTGCATCAATACAAGCTGCACACTGACAAGTGATTAGCTAAGCTGCCGATCGATCCGTTCTCCTGTAATCGACTGTAATAAATCGCTTACCTTCAATTCTTACACAGCATTTTGGTCAATGTAGTTCCTAGAATATGATTGACTGGGCAGTTACTAGATACAATAGGTTCATTTCTAGAGAGAGAGCGAGTCTCAAGAGCCAGAGCCTATCAGAAGGGGAAGGGGTTGTCAATTTAAATATGCTTCCTACACTAGAAACATTAAAAATGTCTTTAAAATATATATTTTTTTAAATGCTACAAGTATTTTCTCATAGTACAGAAATTATTTATTAAAAAACCACACATGTAGGATATTGCTTGAACTGCTGCTTTAAACTGTATTTTTTAAAGCTATTGGCTGAATAAAAGCCATGGTTTAATTTCCCCAAATATGTCTCCTTGGTTGTACCTCTGCACATGTCTCTTACAGGAACCCTATAATTATATTGTGAAATTCTGCGGAAACCACAACCCTCTCTAACACAGCGAGTCTGAGATCAGATGCATTGTAAGGAATCCCCAACCCTCTCTAATAGAGCGTCAGAGATCAGATGTATTGTAAGGAATCCCCAACCCTCTCTAATAGAGCGTCAGAGATCAGATGTATTGTAAATTCTTCTGTATTTGGTCTAATTTTCAAAAGACCTGAAAATTGCACAAATCGTTTAGGGATGTCCACGAAACCCATAGGTTACTAGGAGCCCTGGTTGGAAAACACTGGTATAATGAAACAAATTACAAAATGGGAGCTATATAACATATACTTTTATAGAAAAGGGGTCTAGACCAGGGGTGCGCAAACTGAGGTGCGCGCCCCCGGGATTTTTTTGTGGGGGCGCGGCGGTTGCAGAGGCCCTGTGCTCTTCCCCAAGGCATTTAAATTAAATGCTGGGGGACCGCGCGAGTCCTCTGCAACCTCAATTTCCTGGGATTCAGACGGATTCTGGACAAGTCGCCATGGCAACGTGGCGTCGCTGTGGTAACGCGTGTCAAATTACGCTGTGGGACACGTGATGTCACAGGGGGGGGCGCGAGCGCTGGGACTGGCAGGCAGGGGGGCGCAGCGCAGAAACTTTGCACACCCCTGGTCTAGACTGCCACAAAAGAAAGATAACCAAAAATAGAGCGTGAAAATAATCAGTAGATAGAACAAACTACAAGTGGAAGGCTTTTAAAAAAATGCATGAGAACCAGAACAAACATCCAAAACATGGAAAGAGAAGGCAGTAAACGCACAACCCAGGCTGTAAATAAGGAGCGCTAGTTTGGAGGGTCTGGAGGTGAGTGATAGCCACACTGCTTGAACTCACACTGCAGTTTGTCCCCTTTAAGACCATTGACCTCATGCAATTGGCTGCTGTATGAAGACCAATTCTTCCAGCATTAGCATTATCATTCAGCGCTGCACACTCTTACATAGTTACATTGTTAGATACTGTAGTACAGTGTTTCCCAATCTGTGCGCCGTGGCTTGCCTAGAGGGGCGCCGCGATTAGCCTCCCCACCATCCCTCCGATCATCCCCCCCCACCATCACTGCTTCATGCCGGCCGGGCCGCAGGGGATTGGCTGCAGGCAGAGAGGAAGCCGGGGGCGGGGTTTCCGCTTTGTGCAGAGCACACGGTGAGTGTGTGTGTCTGCCTCCCCGCTCCTGCCTCCTCTGTCTGCGCGGTGTCCCGTCCCCTTCTGTCCCGGGTGATAGGAGAAGGTAGGGGGGTGATAGGAGAAGGTGGGGGGGAGGGAGAGA